>NC_056745.1:1243699779-1243879779 GCF_019279795.1 Protopterus annectens
ATATATATATATATATATATATATATATATATATATATATATATATATATACACACATTAAAAATGAAACTTTTACCTGTATGCACTTCTTATAGTTCACTGTTGGAACAGGCATTTTTAGCAGGTATTTACTTTCTGAGATAGACAGCTCTTATTAACTTTTGATCACAAGTGTTATTGTTAAAACCGATCTTACACTCTTCTATGTTATTTCATGGAAATGTAATGTACTATATTGCCAATGACACAGGGGTGATATGCTTCTATGATGGCCCATGGACACCTCAAGGGGAGTGCTGGGAACAGTGAGCGGTGAATGGCAAATATATAAAATTGACTTTTCTGTTGTAAATGTGTACACATTTTGTGAGAATTGTGTTGAAAGCATTTATAACAATTGAATTATGTGGCATTCCTTGGTTTGTACAATCTGTCATTTGCCTTTTGTTTTGGGGTTGGAGGAGCCAAGTACCATTTTGTGTGTTTCCACAACAGAAGTTGTGTTTTGAGAGATTTGCTCTTGAAATTCTGTAGTCATCCTGTTATATGTGTTTTTGATGCTCTTTTGAAAATTGTACAGCTTTCTTACAGGTTTCTGTAATGTGTGTGTCTTTGATGCATGTAGCCTATTACTTGATAGAGGACACATTTATTGACATAAGTCATTGCTGTCCCATATTGATGCCATTGCTGTAAAATCACCCACCTTCTACTTAGTTACATTAGCAAGTAACAGTATGCAAGGATTTGCCATTCATTTGTGTTCTTAGCCATTTATTTTCCTTTTCCGGGTTTAACACTTACCTTGATAGTCCACCTGTTGCAAGTGTTTTATTTCAGAGTTGAATCTGTGTGATGCTAGTAGTACACAGCTGTTACATGGGTAAGTAAAGGTTGTGAGCACTGCCTAGCATCAATGTTAATGTAAGTATGTGCATAGGATGAAGGTTTTACCCCCTTGGGTGGTGAACATGTGTGCTATCTATTGCCTCTTGACCAGGGAGAGGGCATATTGTGCATGCATACATCTGCCTACACCCACAGCAGCTGTGAGTTCCCCCTCTGACTCCTCATTTGTGTGTGTGGCTGTGGAGACCTTGCCAGTGGTTGTGGGATGTATGCCTCTGCCATTTAGCGTTCCTGCTGAAGATGTTTTCTCAGAATAATATTGTGAAGCATGGAATAGACAGTGAAATTGTCAGCACAAGTATGGGGATTGTACTGCAGGACTCTCCCTGATGTATCTATGAACCATAACCATGATGGCAGCAGCCCAAACACATCCCCTATGATATTTCTTATTTGAACATGTGCTTCATTATAGCTTTCTTTGGTGGATGTGTGTGCATTTCTGATGGGTGTCATCAGCCATGCTCAAGTGCATAGCCTGCATCTCCTAGTAAATGAGTCTGTGGGATATCACACCTAAAAAACCTCTGATAGAGTTGAGAGTTGTGCCAGATATGGGAATCATGGTAACTGCCTAGGTTATAGCACACACATTCACGGTGGTTCCCTTAGCATTACATATAGCCCGGCAGTTAATGGAGTGAAATCCCTTTCTATTTATGTATACAGTACCCTGTTCTACAGGTGATACTTTGGTTTCAATGTCCATGCAGCCTATGGCACCTAGGACTTCAGGGAAGTGTTCTATATGGTAGAAATCCTGCATAGCTGTAGCTCTGTCCTCAGGTGTATGGGGAAAATGTATGTAGTCACTGGCATGTTGTAGCTTAGCATTTGGAAATAGATGTAGGATCCTGGATGCTGATGCCTGTGACAACCCAGCATATCCCCTATTGGTCTCTGAAAGGTTCCTGTAGCTAATATTCTAAGTGCTACACATAACTTAGTCTGCACAGGTGTTGGTGCCCCTTGGTTTGTGTTTGGTCTCTGTTGAGGCCAACAGAGCTTGCAGAGTTTCTGTAGTGTGTCTCTATCCAGCCTGTAGCACCCTACAATTTCCACCTCATGCAGACCATGAGAAGTTAAATGGGGTCTAATCACCCTTCTCTTTTTAAGTAAGGTCTATTAGCAGCACCAGCAGCATAGACTTGGGTCTGTTGCACAAACACATGTATAACAGCAACAGCAGACCCTAACATTTTTCCATATACAGTAGTTTTCATGGCTGTATTCCAGTGGGTTTTGAAATTTACAGGGAAAACCTACACTGAGTCTACGATTGGTCAGTTCGTATACAGTTCAGCTACTTTTGCTGTAATTAGCATGCCACAATGTTTATCATGTTTGCATAGCTCTACATGGTATGTAAAGCCACTTACTGAATACTACCAGCACTACCAGCTTTATTGGATCCAGTCCTTATTCTTTACATTTCTGTTTTTACAGCATTATATAACTAAAGTTAAAACAGAAGAGTAATATTACTGTCTTTTTTCATATTCTAATTTCACACTCAACCCCCCCCACCTTTTTTTGCTCTCATTGCCCCTGAACATGTATTTCTTCAGCTGCATTTCTTCTGTTTTGGCTTGTTATGTCTTTCACTGTAGCCACCAACATCTGTGATGCTACATGGAAACTTGCCTGAAAAGTTGAAGCTTTAGATAACAAACAAAAAAAAAACTGTATCTCATTGCAAATGGAGTTCCAGAAAAAGAAAATATCTGGTGAAAGAAGGCATATTGCAGGGGCATTCATTTTATCTGTATACTTTGTGGGGGTGATAACCATTTCACAAAGATATGTAAAAGTCAAAATAAAGATATATGTCAAGACTTAGTAGTTGCAGAGACAAAGACAAAGAATAAAACTAAAATGTTTGTGCATGTACTTCAGCTACAGAATATAAATGTATTCCATACTCTCAGCAGCAAGATTAAATTGTGATTAGAAGACAGATTATCATGTTTAAGCTTGGTGCTGCAGCAGAATGCACTATGTTTTCAAAAACTATTTATATCACTAAATTGGTTTAATGTTATATATGTTGTATTTTATGTTGTTGAGATTACTGTGCACATATTTTTACTCTGAGCAGAAACTGAAGCCATTTGGCCAGATCTTGCTTAATTGTGACTATGAATGTTGAAAATTCACACTGATGTTCCAGGCAGTATCCTTGGAAGCGCATTTAAAGCAACCTAATACAGTATGGTTATAATGCCAACAGGACACTTGGTATAATTAATATTGTTCGCTCTGTGCAGTTACAGAATGAACAGTAACTAATATAACAGTATGATAATCTAGGAGCGATGATATTCAAGTTGCCAAGATGAGAGTGTGTAAAGCAGTAAAAAACAACAGCTTTCACATTTATGAATATTGGCATGGATTTCCAAATAGTTGCAAAGAAGATTTTAGTCACAAAGTGATTAACACATTTAGAAGCAATGGCAGTATATGTCTTTTTTCTAATATAGTAATTTTCAAATAATATGCCAAAAGCTCTGATATTTCTCACTAATGTAATTAGGGGAATTTTAAATGCATGGATGACTATATGAGTACTTTATTCTGTATTTTTTTACTTAATATTTGTTTATCATGGAAACGCTAATGTAATTAGAGGAATGCTAAAAGCATGAATGACTATATGAGTACTTTATTATTTATTTAACATTTGTTTACTGGGAAAGTCCAACTGGAACAGAAATCATTTTCAGCAGAGACCTGCTCCAGACACATATCTTTGGAGTGTGGTAGGAAACCGGAGCACCCATAGAAAATCCATGTGAATGCGGTGAGGACATTCCGACTCCTCACAGAAGGCATCCCAGATGAGAATGGAACTGGAGTACCTCTTGCTGTGAGGTGTCAACACTAACTGCTGCACCACTGCACTACTGCCACAACTAGTAAAGGAGCAGGTAGCTCCCTCTATTCCCATTTCATAACTAAGCTGTGGAACACTCTCCCATCATCAGTTACAGAATTAGACAACGTAATCTTCTTTAAAAGAAAACTAAAACAACATCTCACTGATAACCCCAGCTGCACATGCAACACATAGCCACAACCTCCTCAATCTAGCAAAATTGTTTCACATAGCAAATATACTTATGTATATGTTATGCTGTTGCACCATACAAGTTATCCCTAATCTTTAGTATCATAGTCCACACATCAATGCAACCATCTTAACACATTTTCTGTTCTCTGTCACTTTCTACTTTTAGTACTACCATTAAATATATGCCACCTATAATCTACTTATTCCCACTACTTAGCTAGAAGATTCTAACTATATTTGTCTTACCTTTAAGTTTAACTTTCTAATTCTATCTTTCCCTTTTCATACCCCCCCAAAAAATGTGCTGTATTATTAAATATTTCTGTGTAATTTTCCTACATGCAAATGTTCCATTGTTACTTTATTGTGCCTTTTTACAACATATTTGCTGTTTAGATAGTTTTCTGTATTATTTCACTTGCTTTATAATTATAATTTTTTTCCTTACAAATTCATGTAATGATTTTCATGTAACTTGGAGCTTTTCTTCCCGGGCCACCACTGAAAATGGGTCTTTAGCCCAGTGGACTTTCCCTGTCAACAAATGTCAATAAATAAATAAATAAATAATAAATATTAAGGCTCAGGAAACAATGCTCAAAATGCTAATGATATCTATTAGAGATATGCTGACTTATTCACTGATTTATCTTCTCCACCAGGATAATACTGTATTAAGATGTCATCTAAGGCTATCCCAGTCACACATGCACCTAAAAGAGTACTAGCTGTGTGGAAAAGTAGAGTAAGAACGGAAGCACATGGAAGATATGGTATAACTGTTAAAATTTGTGAATTTCATGGTAATGATTCTAAAGCAAGACAAATATGTAGTATATATAGATCTTCAAGACTTAAATAAATGAAAGAAAAGGAGCATTAAGCACTCCAGACCATAAAATAACTTATTGCTACTATGTTTCATGCCAAGTTCTGAAATGTTTGATGCTGCTAAATGATTTTGCAACATCAGGCTAAATAAAGTGAGTTAAAGCTTTGCACATCCAGCATATCTTTGAGGTAGATACAGGTGTTGAAGATTGCCTTTTGGAATCTTATCTGCCCAGAAGTGTTTTAAAGAGCAATAATTGAAGAAACTGAAGGTCTGGAAGGTGTTGGCAGTATAATTAGTAATCCTCCAGATTAGGGAGCCACTAAACAGGGGCATTACTTGTGACTTACCAAGTTGCTTTATCGATTAAGAGAAAATAGCTTCAAGTTGAATAAAAGCAAATGTCATATTCATGTGTTACGCTACATAGGCCATGTTATATCTTCTGAAAGTCTCAAACCAGACTATGATAAGTTCAGTGCTATAGAGAATATGCAGAAACCCAGTGGAAAGTTGTCACTTAAGTAATTCCTTGATATGGCACAATATTATTCCAAGAATTTTTTCAATTTTGTCTGAAATAACAGTGTCACTTAGGAAGCTGCTAGAGTATGATGGTACTTGGTTCTGATTAAAGAAACAAGATAGAAGTTTTGAAATGCTAAAAATGCTAGCCATGTAGGTACCTACTTTGAACTTCTGTGATGTGACTCAAATCATTATACTTCAGGTAGATGCTGGACAACAAGGGCTTGAACTAACACTGCTTTAAGAATGTAGACTTATTTACTTACTTATTTATTTGACATTTGTTAACTGGGTTAGTCCAACTGAGCCACAGGCCCATTTTCAGTCAAGATCCAAGGAGAAAATCTCCAGTTAGCTCAAAATCTTGAAAGAAATAGAAACATAACAAAAATGAACAGTTGTACAGAAGACATAACATGAGGAATATTATCAACAGTTAACATCATTACATACTGCAGATGAGATAAAAATAAAAGTAACATTAAGATTACAGAATTGGTACAAGATATGAGATGCATGTAATGTATTTGACAGCGACATGGCACTAATACAATTATAAAGTTTTAAATTCAGGAATATATTTTGAATATAAAATCCAGAAAAAAATGATATAGAATTACAAGACAGAGAGAAGAGGAGAAAGAAAGGGGGTGATATTGATTACATGAGTAGAAGATGAGTAAATGATAAAGTTGTCATGTGGGGATTAGACATGGGCAAGACCAAGTCCTTAATAGATGCTTAAACAGGTATTTTTGGGAGATCTGTCTTATATTAAGGGGAAGTGTGTTCCAGGAATGGGCTACAAAGTACTTATAGAGGGATTTTCCAACATTCTTGTTAAGATTGTAAATATCAAGGAGGAGTTTGTCAGTTGTGCTAAGAAGATTATGGAGCTTGTAATAAGATACTAGGTTAGAGACGGAGGGGCATAAGAGGGTTCATTCAGAATTGAATGGGAAATGTATAGTTGCTGAAGTAATGGTTGTTTGAGAATTTGGGAAATTGGAGTGCTTTAAGGGTGAGACAGTGATGGGAATTATAAGGGAGACTAGTAGCGAATCAGAAACTTTTATTATAAGTTTGTTCAAATTTGGAGAGTAGAGTAGAGTAGTTTGAGTATTTGTAAGAACAGGGGCTGCATACATAAGACAAGGTAATAGGAGAGACTGGGATAGGGATATTTTGGAGGAAGGTGTAAGGAATTTATGATTACGATACAGTAGTCCATGTTTCTGGTGTGTTTTCTTTACACAATGTTGGATGTGTATATCATATTTTAATTCATGATCAATAAAGATGCATAGTAGTTTGGTATGGGGCTCAGGTTTAATGATGGTATTGTTGAGGGAGATGATGGAAAAGGAGGATTTGTGATGTGCCAGTGTTTTATGAAGGAAGAGGAGTTTCGTTTTTTAGGATTAAGTATGAGTTGATTGTCAGAGAGCTATGTTTCTACAGAAAAAAAGAAGTTCTGAGTTAGAGATAAGAGATCAGGGATGCTATGTGCAGTGGCAATAAGAGTAGAATCATCAGCATATTTTAAGGAGTGTTGTGAGGTTACAGGCAGAATGTAGATTGTTAGTGAAAATATTGAACAAGAGGTGGCCTAAGATAGATCCTTGTGGATCACAAGGTAGATGATCAGTGTAGTTCAAGGGTTAAAGAAAAAGATGCAACCTACAGTTTTTGGTTGTCAAAAGTTTCATAGTTATATCTGAGGTAAATTAGTCATGATGTAGTCGTATCCTAAGCCACTGCAGAATATAAGCAAAATGTGTCTACATAAAGTAGAAGATAGACCTCAAAAAATGTTGACAAGTTTGAAGAAATATGTTTTCCAGGTTTAGTACAGATCATGTAAACTTATGCATTCAGCTCTTACCCTGAATAGTGATTATTTGCAGTTGTGTAAAGAAGACTTGCTAGAGTAAGACTGACAATTTATGTATATTATCTCACAACTGTCTGTTTCCACTAAGAAGAGGATCTGAGAATTTCTGTAAAAAGATAAAGAAATGCAGTTGCTATGAAGTATAGTTATGGGTGGGTGTCCAAACAACGCAAAGATGGTACATCCAGCTGATAGAATAAAGTATCCATACCATAATAAGCTTTGTTTGACAAGGCTTTGTGTTTAAAGGTGAAAGAGTTATCCTTCCTATTCAGATGCATGATTATGTGTTACACAAAACCCACAAGTTTTGTCTGACAATCAGCAAATGTGAGGAAAGACAGCATGACTTTTATATATGCCTATTGTGCTTGAGAAGATTCGCATGACTGCATGATATAAAGTTTTTGGTTTGTTCAGCAAAAGAGTAAAAAAGTGGAAATGATATCACAAGAGTATCATATCTTTCCTACATGAAAGTCGGAAAAGTTTTGACCTAGTTCAGTTTTAGATGCCATTTATGTCATTTGTGTGACTACTATATCTAGAAGTAGTGCAATGTCTTATTCTCAACAGCTGTAATTGTAGTGTCATCGCACTATTGAAATATTTGTCTGCTAGGCATTATATACCAAGGTCATATCAGACTATGGTGCATACTTCATGAGTTAAGATGTCTGCACTTTTGTAAATGAATGTAAGTTTAAAAACACTACAAGTCCTATATATCTTCAGAGAAGCCCTGGACATCTATACAGCAATGTGCAAATAGAATACGTCCCAGATTTAAAAAAAATATAATAAAATATGACAGCTCTGAAAACTCAGATTTCTCTCTCTCTATTCTAGAATACAGATATATACCTTTGTAATCAGTAAGAATTTCATCAGCACAATGCTAATGGAAAGAAGTCTTAGAGCTAAACAACTTACTTCATATTCCTTATTTGTCCCGAAAGTAAATGGAATGTAACCCTGTTAATGAAAGAAGAGCATTGCAGGCAAAATATTACAATGATAAATATTCACAGGATCTCAACTAGATAAAAAAAAGGAAAGAAAAAGTATGTGAGAACGTTGCACTTTTACAGAAAAGCAGCATGTCTGATACACTAACTAGTCACTTGGAGCAACCTAGATTATGTTTTCTGCAAGGTCCAGACATGCACATTTATAGAAAGAAAGTAAAATATTTAATTCATCAGTTTGGTCTGGAATAGTTACAGTTGTTCAACTACTAGAACTGTAATGTGTTACTTCAAGACTCTGAGCTAAATAAAGCACTACAACCTTCTGAATGTGAAAATGTTTCTTAGATAGTTTTTCAACCACAAACATAAGACTAAAAGTGTAAACAAATGCTCAAAGAAGCCAAACATAGTCACATTGATCCTGATGCTAGTGTCACTGTTCAACCAGCAGGTACTCTCAGTAGTGTAGTAAGTTCTAAACAACCAGTTATAAGTCATATTTAAGATATTAAAAACTAATAAAGAAGCCAATATGATACAGTCACTGTTCAGAAAATTATTCAGTTGCAGGAACATACCCGGTAGTTCTCTATGTTTTACCTTTGTAATCATGTCACTAGCCCACAGTCAGATTACCTGGTAATCATGGTCTTGGCCACCCACAGCATTCACATCAATGACCATTTGTTGCCAGACAAGGTCATGAAAGGGCTTGTGTTAGAAAAATATGTATTAACATATGTGTACAATGCTTATTTTAATAAGGGAAGATTAACACGTTTTTATTCTATATGCAGCATTAATTTTATTTGAGACTAAAAATGTGCTTTTCTGAAATTGTGCTTTCTGACACTGCAAGATGCACTCTGACCTAGTTTGCTAGCACAGCAAAATACATGTTTATGCCTTGGAAATGTACTGGAAAGCAGGTGATTTTCTGCTAGGTCAGGAAATTAAAAGGAGAATAATAATAATTTCTGTAGATCCATTCATTATAGACAATAAGCTCTGTTCGTGTTGATGAAAAAGTGCACAAGCTGCAAGATAGTTAGATATTATGAACAATAAACTGCTTCAGAAATCTGTACTTGCATTGTGCTTAAATTAGCCACAGTACCTAGACTTGTAACATCACATAGCAAGAAAGTTATAATTGACCAGTGGTCATCAAGGCCATCCTGTTTACTGAAAAATCTTTTTTTTAAACTTTGAAGAGTCAGCTAGAAACATGAGAAATATCTGTAAAATAACAGAATTGTGAACTGGTGATCTGCTACATCAGTCGTAGTGGGCAATGTCTTGAAAGAAAGGTATAATAACTATGACACTTCCTGATTTAGTCAGACAAACTCTGTAACTGCATTTTTTGTCTCCTTGCGCAAGAATAAAGATACCTGAACTGAACCCTATGCTTCTGGTCTTTTTAAATTATTTTTCTCTAACATTTTTTGGTCCTTTGCAGCCGGAAACCCTCGTTTAGCCTGGGATCAGATGGGCCAGGTGGCATGAAACTGCACAGGGAAGATACCACATTGGATCTTCTTCATTGAAAGACCTCCGACTGAATTGTCATGCAAAAGAGGCCAGCCACTTTTCTGATCTACGACTGAAGGCGGGTTCCATTTAAACAGTGAGTGACCAATCACTGAGGCTCAGGTAAGGTGAATCTACTTTCTTCTGTTTTAGATCAGGGACTTGATTGTATTTATTCTGTGAGAATTTTTAGAATTCAGGTACAGAAATATTGCTATCTTGTCATAGATCAGGGAAACAGGATAAGTAGGCAGGTAGTCTGAAGAGACTGTAAACACTTGGTGGTACCACATTAAAAACAAAAGGGTTACGTAACATTTGAAAAGGTTGGAACAAAATGGATAATACGTGCACAAAAACGAAAAACTCCCAAAGCCCACCGTTAACAGAAGACGCAAAATATATGCAATCACAGCGTGCCAACAATGTTAAATATTATACTAAATGGGTTAACAAATACGAATTGATGGGAAACTAGAACGATCCTCATTTATCAAACTTATTAGACAATTAAAAACCGATTCTAAAGGTCGGGTTAAAAAACAGCATAAATTAGGAGTTCCTCAGGCACACAGGTGGATTGAGGAAGCAAACCGTAGAGAACAAAATAATAAAAATTCAAAAGCAATGTTTCTAGACAAAGAGGATAATAACTTGGTTATAGCATTGGCCCCTCTGCCCACTCCAGTTTTGGTTCCCTTACCAGTTCCCTTACTGGAATATGAAGCAAAAGAACAAACTGACCCACCTCCACGATATCCAGTCGTTCCTATAAAACCACTACCGTTTGTTAGAGATCCTATCGAGACTAGGTCTCGAACACGTAATTTAAAAGGAGATATTGAATTATATCATATGAATGGAAATTCACGGGCTATGAGTGAAGAAGAGATATGCCCACTCATAGAAGTACCAAATCCTCAGGCAGGACAAGAAGGGCAGAACCCAACTCTCTTAGTATACAGACCATGGACACCGGAAGACATCCAGAATGCCACAGAGGGAATTCCCCATCCAAAAGTTAATTTTAGAAAGTTCTTAGAAGACTTACAGGGCATGAGATTAAGTTATCACTTAAACGGAGAGGAAGTAGAAAGAGTGGTCAGACAAATAGTAGGTCCAGATTGGCACATGATCAGTGGCACTTAGGCCCTTCCCACATAGCAGCGCAGAACTAGACAACAGAGTGAAAGGTCTGACAGACCGAATTTCTGAAAAATGGAAGCCTAGGGCAGACTGGACTTGCATTAATCAATGCATCCAACAAGAAAGTGAAACTGTTGATAGATATTTTTCCAGACTATTGGAATGTTTTAACAATCACTGTGGAATGCAAGTGCCTGAAGATCAGACACAAGATTCCCCATATGAGCAGCAGTTAAAGAATGCATTTTTGAAAGGCAGTATTGCACCCATAAGTAGTTTCATTACTAAACATATGGTAGATCATCGTACAAGCAGATTACAATCACTGCTTGAATATGCTAGACATGCCAAAAGGCATTTTAACAACAAAAAGAAAAAGAAAGCCCAAGTATTTGCTGTGGAAGATGGAGAAGTTTATTTAGTACAGTCCGGACAAAAGGGCAAAAAGAATGCCCAGGGAAACAAACAATTTAATCAGCGATCAGAGGACTTTGAAGGGAGAAATAAAAGAGGTGAGTGCTTCAAATGCGGGAAAAAAGGACACATGGCAAGGGATTGCAAGAAAAATAAGAAGGCAGCAGTGGAAGACAAAAACGATGAAGGTGAGGACTGACTATATGAAAGTCAGGAATCACTAGATAGGAATAATAGAGAAAAGACAAATGAGAATGTGATAGAAGGAGCAGAGAATGTGATAATAGAGGAAGTGCAGGAAGCTACCGATAGTGAAGAAAATGAAATATTAGACCTAGCCTTATTGAGTTTAGAACTCTATTTGGCTGACACAAAACCAGAACTAACACTCCTGGTAGAAGGGAGGTAAGTCAAATTTTTGTGCGATTCAGGGGCATCACGAACCCTGGTACACCCCTCCAAACTACTAGAAAATTTAGAATCACATGACTTTATACTAGTAAAAGCAGCTAATGGACAGCTGTATCGGAAGCCTCTCTCCCATAACATTACAATAACAGATCCTGTTTCAGGATTAACCCAGAAAAGCAAAATTGTTGTTTCTGCAAAATGCCTGGTGAACCTTTTGGGCAGAGATCTTATGCAACTATTAGGCATAGCAGTAGTTCCAACCATGCAAGGTATGGAAGCACAGCAACAGACCAATACTTTTGCAGTGCAAACGGAAGGTGAGACATTTTACTGGTACAGCCAGGACTTAGTTATGACTGGTCCTGGAGCAGTAACTGAAGAGTTAATGAATGTAGCTATCAGTAAGTTCCCCTCTCTTTGCATTGACATACAACACCTGTTGCACTGTACTCTGTATTATTGTAATACACCAGGACCTGACAAAGAATATGAACAAGAATTGTTTAAAAATCATGCAGACAGATTAGTACTGTGTAATTTGTACTGGGACATGAAAGGGAACAGTGTAGTTAGCTGTTCATTACCCCAGGAGTTCTTTTCACTTTACAAATCAAATCTAATACCGCATGTTAGTTTAACTAAAGAGAAAGATTTAAAATGGATAGACCTAGGAGAAAAAGTTCCAAAATGGGAAAAACAGACAGAATCAGAACTGTCAGAACAGGGAATACAAAGACAGAAACTGAACTGGATAACACAAACACATCCAGCTGTACACTTGCAGTCCAGCAAAGACAGCTGAGAAACCCTCTTATTAGAAGATGAAGAAAAAGTTTTGTTAGACATACCAGAAACTCTCTGGTCAACAGGAAAATCAGATGTAGGACTTATTCACACAGCAGGACCAGTTACTATCACACCAAAGTCAGTATTTAGACCACAGAAGAGACAGTACCCCCCGAGAAAAGATGCAGAGGCAGGTATTAAACCTATCATAGCAGCTTTGCTTAAGAAGGGAATATTGGTGGAATCTCTCGATTCGCCATGTAACACACCCTTATTCCTTAGAAAAGCAAACGGAGAATGGCGTATGGTCCAAGATTTACAAGCTGTAAATGACACAGTAATACCAAGAGCACCTACGGTGCCAGATCCACATACCTTGTTGAATGATTTAAAACCTCAACAGAAGTACTTTTCTGTGGTAGATATCAGCAATGCATTCTTTTCGATACCAATACACCCTGACAGCCAGTATTGGTTTGCATTAACATTTCAGGGAAAGCAGTATACATATACATGACTAGCACAGGGTTATAGTGAAAGTCCAACAATATTCTCACAAGAGATGGCAAGTAATTTAGCAGGATTTATCCCACTGAGAGGTAGCCAGATTTTACTTTATGTTGATGACATCCTGCTGGCCGCCGCTACCCAGCAAGATTGTAAGGAAGATACTATAGCATTATTAAAATTCCTAGCAATTAAAGGACACAAAGTAAGCAAAAATAAATTGCAGCTTTGGAGAAAACAAGTGAAATACCTTGGATATGTAATATCCAAAGATGGCAGAACATTAGATGAGGACAGAAAAGTAGCGATCTTACAAGCACCAAAACCCACAACTAAAAAGGAAATTATGTCCTTCCTGGGTACAACAAATTTTTGTCAGAGCTGGATCCCAAACTATGCTTTGGAATCTGCACCTTTAACTGACCTGATTTTTAAGAAGCCCATGGCAGCACAAGATTTAATACAGTGGTCACCAGAAGGAGAATTAACTTTCTGCAAGCTGAAACAATTGATTGCATCATCATTAGTTTTAGGATTACCAAATTATCACAAATGTTTTTTCCAAACTGTAGATTGCAAGCAAGGTTATATGACATCAGTATTGACTCAACAGCATGGGGACAAACAACGCCCCATTGCTTATTATTCATCAAAACTGGACCCAGTGGCGCGGTCTCTACCCCACTGTGTACAGGCAGTATTTGCAGCTGCAATGGCAGTGCAGGCTTTGGCCTCAGTAGTGTTATTCCACCCTCTCACATTGAGAGTGCCTCATGCAGTCGCAATCATTTTACTGCAAGAAAAAATAGCATATCTTTTCCCTGCTAGGCATCTTTCTTGTATGACTATATTGCTGAGCCAACCTCACATGACAATTGAATGATGTACTACTTTGAATCCGTCTACCTTGCTCCCAACTCCTGTGGATGGCACACCCCATAACTGCCTGCAGGTAATTGAGCAAACGACACTGCCTAGAAAAGACCTCACGGATGTTCCCTTGGATGATGCCGAGGTGACATATTACGTGGATGGCTCATGCAAAAGGAGTCCTGCAGGACAGAACCTAACAGGTTATGCAGTAGTTTCTGATACTGAGATTGTAGAAGCGAAACCTCTACCACATAACTTATCTGCACAAGCAACAGAGTTGATTGCCTTGACACGGGCATGTACCTTAGCAAAAGGTAAAAGCGTAAACATTTTTACAGACCGCCAGTATGCTTTTTCTACTGTACATGTTTTTGCACAACAGTGGAAGAATCGAGCAATGGTGACATCTACTGGCAAACCGATTAATCATGCACAGTTTATTTTAGATTTGTTAGATTCTATTCAGTTACCTCAGAAAGTAGCTATTTGTAAATGCATAGCTCATACAAAACAACAAGATAGGATTTCAAAAGGCAATGCGAGAGCTGGCACAGCTGCAAAGCAAGCAGCCTCAGAAGTATTTCTTTTGAACGAGGAATTACAACCTTCTGAGATTTTAGACTTAGAAACATTGAAAACAATGCAGACACTTACTACACAGGCTGAAAAACAAAAATGGAAAAGACGAGGAGCAATTCTCAAGGAAGGGCTGTACATCTCCAAAGAGGGAATACCGATATTACCATCTAATTTATTTAGATATGCAGCTTTGTTGAGCCATGGGCAGAGCCATGTGTCAACAGGGGGGATGGTACAGTTATTGAATCGGGTGTTTGCTACGTATGGGTTTACAAACTATACTAAAAAATTTTGCCTGTCATGTCACACTTGTAATAAACATCATGCACAAGGGGCATTAAAGCCCAAGCAAGGGAGTTTCCCTACACCACCATATCCATTTCATACTATCTGTACGGATTTCATAGACTTGAGCAAATGTGAAAATAAAAAGTACTGCCTTTTCATTGTGGATATGTTCTCCAAATGGGTGGAGGCCTTTCCGACTAGTAAACCAGATGCAGCCACTGTTGCAAAGACCCTAGTTAAAGAGATTATTCCTAGATTTGGCATACCGGAAAGGATCTACAGTGACAATGGTACACATTTCGTTAACCAAACTATACAACAGTTAAGTCAGTATTTTGGGATTTCTTTGAAACATCACTGTGCATATCACCCTCAATCTGCAGGGTTGGTAGAAAGGCACAATGGAGTTTTAAAGAATAAGCTTAAGAAACTTATAGTAGAAACACAAAAGAATTGAGTGTACTGTTTGCCACTGGCACTGTTGAGCATGAGAACTGTTCCAAATGCAAATGGATTGACACCTTTCGAAAATATTTTTGGAAGAGCTTACTATATACCTCAGTGGAAACCTCTCATGCCTACAGACCAGGAAGCAGATTGGACACTTGCAGATTACATGAGGAATATACTAAATAACAAACATCTTTTACAGTTTAATTCTGTTTCAGATAAAGACCAAACTAACCCCTTCGAAGTAGCAGTAGCCCCAGGCACTTGGGTCTGGGTGAAGACAATCAAAAAGAAGAATTGGATGACACCAAAGTGGGAAGGTCCATATCAAGTACTGCTGAGCATGCCAACAGCAGTCAAGATTGTGGAACGTTCATCTTGGATTCATTTGACACACTGTAAACTAGTCAAAAACTTTGCACTTGATGAAACTCTTGCTAACACACAGCAGAAGTAAAATGACAAGACCTAGAGACAATAGAAATACTGAACAATTTCAGCAGTATATTCAACAGTGTTGCACAATCATCATAATAACTGCATTAGTGACAATGTTCTTTTTGCTGTGGCTTTTGCTGTGGCCTTTCTTTTCTTCAGCCACACCAGCTAGACTGAACAAACGTGATTCAACACTCATAGACTGGCATCCAAACTTTAACACTTACCAAGCAATCAAATATGTGTATGCTGAGACTTTTAATATTTCAAATTGTTGGATTTGCACAGCTAAACCAACAGCATACGGGGGATTATTGATAGCTGCTGTCCCCCTAGGGGTCAATGAGACCTGGGAAAACTTGATTTTTGAGACTACACCTGTGAAATCTAGAGACAAAATTGCATTATTTCTACCTGTTACACAAACAGGAATTGTATGCTTTTTAAAAAATGACAGGATTCAAGTAGGTTGGAGTAGATGTAATGTGACTGTTTCTTATAAATGTTATATTAAACCTAAAAATGCTAAAAATACAGAAACAAGTTGTGATGCAGATTATGACTCATACTTTGAGTCCTTGCATAAAACTGTCAGTGATATACAACATAATCCTGTTCTTTTAAAGCAACTGTCTATTATAGATAAGAAAATGTTTCATGCAGGGAAGGTGTATATCAATACTAAGGTAGAAAACTGTTATTTCTTATGTGGGAAAAAGGCATACAAATGGTTACCTGAGAATTGGTCTGGCAGTTGTTTTTTGGGTTACCTGGTCCCGGTCATACAGCACACTACAGCTTTGCCTCATGGGAGAATTTGAAACATCAGAGATGTTGCAAAGAAACCTGAAAATCCAATCAAGAAACCTGAGAATCCAGTGGGACAGATCGTAGCAGGCTGGAGGAACCATAACTCCATGAAAGACAAAAGTAAACTAGCACACATGGACTTGAGTGATACTATCATATCCTGGGCTGGCATAGCCCCTGCATATGGTGCAGTTAAATCAATTTGGGAACTATGAAAGCTATCCAAACTTCTCGAGGTCATGAGCAATGCAACTTTTTCTGCTCTTGAATTAATGACTGATGAACTAAAATGCAATGAGAACTGTGGTGCTTCAAAACTGCATGGCTCTTGACTTCACCCTAACAGCGAGAGGTGGTACGTGCGCTTTAATCAAAGATGAGTGTTGTTCGTTCATTCCCAACAATATGCACGAAATTAATGATCATTTGGAAGTAATCCAACAAGTGTCAGACATGAACACGCCAGGCCCAAACCCACTGATGGACTTTTTCCAGAATTTGTTTGGGGGGTGGGGTTCCATCCTAATGAACATCCTGATTGCCATTTGTGTGGGATTACTATTGTTAGGAGCATGCATATGCTGTGGAATTCCCTGCATGAAAAAAAAAAATAATCAAAGATTTTATAGACATGTCAGTTTCTGAGACTTTGTATCAAAGTACTGAAATTGAAGAACTGTTGAAAAAGGAAACACTTTCATAAGTTTAAACTGAATGACTCTCTTAGCTGAAAATCCTCAAAGGAAGAGGTTAGGAGAAGAAACAAACTGTTTATACTTTTGAAATAGAATAAAAAGTATTAACAGGGGGGAAATGTTAGAAAAATATGTATTAACATATGTGTACAATGCTTATTTTAATAAGGGAAGATTAACACGTTTTTATTCTATATGCAGCATTAGTTTTATTTGAGACTAAAAATGTGCTTTTCTGAAATTGTGCTTTCTGACACTGCAAGATGCACTCTGATCTAGTTTGCTAGCACAGCAAAATACATGTTTATGCCTTGGAAATGTACGGGAAAGCAGGTGATTTTCTGCTAGGTCAGGAAATTAAATGGAGAATAATAATAATTTCTGTAGATCCATTCATTATAGACAATAAGCTCTGTTCGTGTTGATAAAAAAGTGCACAAGCTGCAAGATAGTTAGATATTATGAACAATAAACTGCTTCAGAAATCTGTACTTGCATTGTGCTTATATTAGCCACAGTACCTAGACTTGTAACATCACATAGCAAGAAAGTTATAATCTTTTTTTTAAACTTTGAAGAGTCAGTTAGAAACGTGAGAAATATCTGTAAAATAACAGAATTGTGAACTGGTGATCTGCTACGTCAGTCATAGTGGGCAATGTCTTGAAAGAAAGGTATAATAACTATGACACTTCCTGACTTAGTCAGACAAACTCTGTAACTGCATTTTTTGTCTCCTTGCGCAAGAATAAAGATACCTGAACTGAACCTTATGCTTTTGGTCTTTTTAAAGTATTTTTCTCTAACAGCATGACAGCTACAGTTTGCACTAAGATGCATTAGCTATGTCGACAGATGGTCTGAACTATAACCTCATTCTCAGCATCTGAAAATGTAAGTTTACAAGGCCTTGATTATTAGGTGCCATATCCCTGTGTTGAAGTAAAGAAAAATAGCTATCAGATAAATCAATATGGGCTGTATGCTTACAAGATGATTTATACTGGGAAGAAAACAAGTATGCATTTATACAGGCATCATCATTAAAGACTTTTAAATAAGATATCTATATGAAAATACACACCTAATATATATAACTGTAAAATCTTCCAACCCCCAAACCCCCACCTTAACAATAACAGAAATGAATATGGAGAAAGAAATTTGTTAATGTTTGGAATATATAACAGCATTAGCAATGAAACAAGTGCATTGAATGACACTTTTAAAATAAAATAGCAATCTATATGAAGACATATGTTAAGAATCCTAAGGACAGGTGGGTATAATGGGCCTATGTTCAGACATCGAATTAATCTTTCATAGAACAGCTATTCTCATTAGCAGTACCACATGACTAAATGTTTAACACTCATGTTACTTTGATGTATATTTACAGAGAATGTGCCATGGAGAACAGGCTTACAGCAAAGTTTGTGATTGAATTGATTGATCTAGGAGATACACTTTATACCATCTTTATGAAAATATGCTTAAGAGGTAACTGTGTCACTGAGCAAAAAGTGATGTAAGTCATATCACCTATGTACAACTTAAAAATATAAACAGGAAAGTTAAAAAAATGCCTGAAAAGTTACTAATGCTCATAAACAAAAGGGAAGAACAAAGTCTTGTATTGCATACATGTATGTACTATGACATGCTTTAGCAGCATAACTTGTGAAAATATCCCATTCACCCTGACTTCTACTTTGAAAGGACAAAAGACAGAGGACGTGAGAACATGGATATATTGCTCCCTAAATATAAAATTTTAAAATTACATACCTGAGAATATATACTCTACTTTCTTAACCTCATAAAGTCTATGTTAATATGGCAAACATAGTAAAGAACAAGAATGTATATATTTTACGTCAACATTCTGTATTTTCAGTGGTAATAAAAGAACAAGAAAAATATTTTTAGACAAGATTAAAAAGAGAAATTGATTTTTTATAAAATATGAACATAGGCTTCTCCTTTAGAAGAGGTAGAAGCATACAATATTTTTTAGTCCATGGAAAGTTTAGTATGCCCACTATGGGGCTAGTTTTGCCCTCAGAAATGGTAGGTATGTTCCGATGTGGGAAATGCAGTATAAGTAAACTTATAGTGAAGGAGTTTATATATATTAATGGGAAAACATTTCAAGCAAGAGGTATATATAGCTGCAATATGGAGAAAAAAAATTATGTGGGGGAAAGTAAAAGGCAATTTGCATGTAGACTTAAAGAACATATAAGAGATATCAGGAAATGCAAATTAACTAGCCTGGTAGCAATTCATTTTAAGGATTTTCATAACAGCAACCCAGAGGGGCTACAAGCAACTATACTAAATAAGGTAGAAGTCAATGGATTTATGTTTGATCAACATATAAAAAATGTATTAAGAAAAAAAAGAGACCATGCTAATTCTCAAGTTTGACACTATGAGCCCTAGGGGCTTGAATCAAGAATGTACTTGGAAGAGTTTGCTGTAATGAAATTAAGTAAGTTGTAATTGAATAATTGTTTTATTGTATAATGAAATAATTTAGGAAGCACAAAAGTATATAAATTCAAATGTTATCATGTGTAAGTGTACTCTGTTAAAGGATTTTTATAGCTGAGGCGCTAGAGAACTATTGTGTATTTTAATAAAAGACAATTAGTTTTGAACTACTGGCCAGCTTTGTGTGGTATTCAAATAGTTCATTTTGTCAATATTTTGTAATAATGCCATGGTTTCGCAATTCAATTTTAGAGAAGTTGATGTCTGTGTGAAAGTATGGGTTCTTAATGTCCACATTTTAATCGTATAGGACCACAGGGTTGAACAATCATCACACAGAGACATGTTTAATTTTTCTGGTTTCATCCTTTGTGCGACACTTGGTATTAGGTGTTGGTGACCATCAGTGATAACTAGCACTTAACAACAGTTTACTTTATGTAGATCAATATGTATGTATGCCTTTAAGAAGCTTTCTAGGGGCTTGCAAAAGTGCATAAATACTGAGCACGTGTGAGCCTGACTGCCATTTTGTAGTAACTGTTGAGATGAAAGCATGTATACATGTGTAGTCTGTCAATCAGTTTGTTTATATTTTGTAATGCTGCTATCCATCCTGATTTTTTTTTTGAGTAATAAAGCATATAAACAAACGACCCCGCCTGATTGTCATCTATACTAGAGAGGGACGAGCAACACTTCTCAAGTCATAAAATCAAAAAAAATATTTAGAATGGCAGAGTAATGCAAATAAAACTGATACCATTGCACAGTGCTAGAAAAAGAGACCAATTATATAACTTTCTCTGTGGCTCAATGTGTTAATGCAGCAAGATATATGTAACAGTAACAATAATGCAGGGTTTGATTACAAATTTGGATATTTTAAAATTAGTATTCATGGTTAACAAAATGTTTGTGTCTTGGAACCTGATGCACAATTGTAATTTTCAGTGTTTGGGTTGTAACAACAGAAGTGTATATGATGGATAATACACAAGATGATATTTATATGTGTCTCCTGCAGTCTTCTGACTATTAATTGGAGTAATAGTACACATTTATGTGCATGACATCACAAATATACCATGGACTAGTGTGACAAAGTAAAATTAGCAACAGAATGAATTGTGAAATGTGCATCTTTAATCAAAACCATGGTAAATATGTCTGAACAAATACTCATTACATTAACTTATTTCCTTAATACAGGTGTACATTTTAACCAAAAACAATGCAAAAAGATGAACACACAGGAGAAGCAGATGCTAAAATTAGCTCTTTCATTCAATTTATTCAACTGTGTCACACTTTACACGCTTTTAACCAATTGTGTGAAAATGATATGAGGAACATCAAACATGATACAAATGTGTGCAATTTAATTCATAATGAACATCAGGCACTTTGTGAACTTAGTAAAACTAAAAGTGTCAGAGTAATGAGAGCGGACAAGGGTGGTATGATTGTTATTATGCAAACATGTGACTATATTAGTTCTATGGAGAAAATGTTATATAAAGATAATACCTATATGAAAGTGGATATTGATACCATTAAAGCCAGTTATGTAAGAATCAATACAGATCTGTTTGACTTGTTTTGTCAGGGTAATAGTAATCATGACACTTATGACTTTTTGCAAGTTGAGCATCCTAATATGGGTGTATTATTTGGTATACCTAAGGTGCATAAGTCTCAGGTAGATCTACGTTTTTGACCAATTATTTCAGCAAAAAGGTCCAAAACCAAAACTATTTCACTATGCTTAGATTCTGAACTAAATCCCATTGTTCAAGCTTGTAAATCTTATATAAGGGATTCATGGCATCTATTAGAAATTCTAAGTAGACGTAATCTTCCTGCAAGCGAATTTCATTTTACTTCTTTAGATGTGGTGTCATTATATACTTGTATAGATCAAAATACTGGATTGGAATACCTGAGGGAGTATTTAGCCACATTTAGTGACTTCATTGATGTTAAGGCACATCCTATTTGTCAACTTATGGGATTAGTATTGGACAACAATTTTTGTCAGCTTAATAACCAATATTATAAGCAAATATCAGGTATCGCCATGGGGGAAAGGGTTGTCCCATCCTTTGCAAATTTAGTAATGACCATGTGGGAAGAGAAATTTTTACAAAATCACCCACAGAGGCAAAACATTTTCTTATACCAATGATATATTGATGATTTGTTTTTCTATGGATGGGGAATAAAGAAGAATTTGTTTCCCTTGTTAATAATCTTAGTAATACCACTAATTTTCTTAAATTCAGTATGGGAGGTTTTGGTACTACTATCAATTTTTTGGGTATTCATTTGAATTTTCAGGTGATTGATAGGACATTAATTAGTAGTATATATAGGAAGGATGTTTTTGTTAATCAATACCTACATAGAGATAGTTTATGTCCACCCCATATGAAGAAAGGTGTTATCAAAGGTCAAATGATTAGACTCAGTCGCCTTACTCCATGTGATAGTATCTTTTCATTAGAAATGAATATTTTAAATAATTTCTTTGTGCAAAGAGACTATAAATCAATATGGTTGTCCAACACAGAAAACAAAAAGTGATTGCCCTTAGGGAGAATGTTACGAGACCCATTTTAAATGCACTGTCTTTGGTAGGTTCTAGGCAGATGGTCACTGACACTAGTGGTTTCAATATTGCTTTTCCCCAGTCCTATAGTAAATGAGATGTTGCACATCAAACATATTAGTTTTGATAACCGGAGGGTCTAGTAGGTTACAAAGAACTTTTCCAAGTAGTACGGGGTAAAACTAAATTCACTTACAAAAAGATGTTTCAACATTAAACCTGTGATGGAACAAGCTTCAAATATGACTCAATACATTTACATAGTAAAGTAAAAGGGACTTATTCATGCAAAAAATATAAACAGTGTAGATATATACGTAATGTTTCACTGATTTTTCTTTAGACATTGTAATAGAACTATTTGGGTGAAAAAATATTTTTCTTGTACTTCAGAATGTGTGGTTTATGTGGCCATTTGTGATTCCTGTTTTTCCTTTTACATTGGAAAGACTATTAGGAGTCTCAAAAGGAGGATTTACAAACATTCCTTGGCTATTAGAAAAAAGGACTTGACCAATGATTTAGCTAAGCATGCTCAAGTTTGTTCAGATTTTAAGAAATTTACTTCTTCATTGGTAGCCTGTGTAGCCAATAAGGAATTTATAGGTAATTATAAGATTTTACTGGAGTGCAAGGGGTCTTTATGGCAAATCAATCTAGCAGCTGATAAGCTAGCAGGTTTGAATGAAAGCATTAATATTAAGTGCTTTTTTAGAACTAAGGTGAACGGTTTATTAAGATTTTTTTATATATGCATTTTTATATATGTACTCTTCATATACATTTTTATGTTTGTTTAGATGTGATTTTTTATGTTTAGATATGATTTTTCATGCATTTGCACTTTGTATATGTTATTAATACAATATGAATGGTTAGTTGTCATCATTTGACTTACATTCAATTTGTTTTAAAGGGGCTGTATGAGAGGTTTGTTATTTTCTGAAGAAGATCAAGTTGAATAAATTGAACAAAATCACTAATTTTAGCATCTGCTTCTCCTGTGTGTTCATCTTTTTGCATTGTTTTTGGTTTTATTCATTTTGCTCTCATCTCCTTTTACATTTTAGTAGTTTATGCTGGGTACAGTATGACCTAATCAGAGCTCTTGTGTGGCCCATTCCTCAATATGTCTCATGACATGAAGGCATGATGATGTGTAACAGAAATGCAAGCTCACTATTAAAATATTGAATTGTTTAGGGTAATATTATGGGCATTGGGTTCAAATCTAGCTATTTTAGAATGCCACCTCTTGGAAAAATCTGCATACTGATTAAAATTTTTCCTTTTTATTTTTTATGTTTTTACATTTTTTTTAACTTCTGCCTTTGTGTAATGCTTGGTATTACACACCCTTGACTGTCAGTGGTGACTAGCAGTAAATGAAAATTAACTTCTCAAGGTAAAACCTCACAATTTTATTTGGCATACATAGGTAGCCGTTCAAATCCAGCAAAGGCCAGGATAACGTTAGAGTAGTGACATTAAATGCTGTCTTATTCAACATTCCCACAGACTCTTTCTGTCCCTTTTTAGGTCTTACATAGGACTTTCTATAAATTGAAGATTCCATCCCATACAAATATGTGTTCTGTAACCCTAACAGTAAGACTTCTTCCATGAAGCATGCAGTGGCCTAATGGTTAAGGTGTTTGCCTTACAAACACAAAGTGCAGGGTTTGAGTCTCACAAGGGATAATTGGCTAGGCTTAAAATGGCTCGCAAGGGCAGTTAGCTTAGTACTAATCTATGAACCTATGAACCTATAATACTGACTTCCATAGTATGTGGAGTTAGACTGACAGTTGTTCAAATCTGATAATGAATACATGCAAAAACATATTGACAGACAAGAGTGGTTCACCCAAGAAATAGTGATAATGCTAACTCACAGTTGTGTGAACAGTAACGTGACTAAAGCCTTTTGATCCCTCAAAATAAATTTTAGGGGATACAAGACCTTTCCAAACATTAATTAGGTCTCCTTTCCAACACCTGTACATTAATGTCTTTTGTGGTAGAACCAGGAAATACACAGTTCTGTAGGGTGTAAAACACAATAGACAAGGGTTTAAATATGGTAATACATGTCTACCAGACAACAGTAACAGACAGCAGTGGTTTAAACTAACAGGGGGGATATGGCATACTAACAGGACCAAATTTTTGGAGCCTCAGAATCATTTTACGGGATCCATAAACATCTCAACATAGTAGTGATGTAATCCCCTCAAGTGTGTGCTTCATGACAAAGCTGATATGTTTCTTTCTGTGGCATCAGTAGCTGATATACAGCTCTATGAGGTATGTCCTCAGCAAGTGTTTGAGTCTAGCAAAACATAACTATTGAGAATGTAAGAGAATACTTACATGCATTTTTTGTTTCCCTCCAAAATAATACTATTTATGTAGGCCTTTTATTAATTATTATTTTGTTGACAATATAGTAGTTAAAGGCAAGAATGACTTATTCATCAGCTGTTGATGTGTGTAATGCTGTAAAGTGGTCACAAAGTATGTTTGGACCTGAGTTATGATAATTTCTTGTGTTTTTTGAGGGGAGGAGATGATGATAATGCATTCATTGCTGTACTTCCTTTTGAGCATACCCTGTGTAATGTTGTATTAGATGCACACAGTTCAGCACAAAGTACATTAAGTAATTAATGCTATCATACAGTTATTTTAATTTGTTCTCATTTGTCAAGACTTAATACAAAATACAATTAGCCTCAGGAATCTTGGCTCTGCCAACATCTGCACAATGGAGTTAGTGAGCTACACATGAAGAATAATAACAATTGTTACAGCAAGTATACAGTTGTATGTGAAATATAAAATTTCAACAGTTCACTTAATAATAAATATCAATTTTCACTTGTTTGTGATTTATAGGTTCACAGGTTCATAGAAAGTTGTTAGGCTAACAACCCTAGAACCCTTACAAGCCTAGCCATATTTATCCCAAGTTGCCCCAATTGTAAGTGGTTAGGTGAGTGAAGTTCACAAAAGTAAGGGTCTATGGTAGTTAATAATGACTTCCTCTGTCCAGGAGAGACATAGCTGCTACTCCAGGAGTGAATTTGCGGTCACCCATCCATTGATCTAGGTTGCGTTTGAAGAGGGTCAGGGAGGGGCTCTGTTTCATTTGAAATGGTACCTTGTTCCAGAGTAGTGCCAGTCTCTGGGAGATGTATCTGTCTGTCTAGCATGACCTATTCATGTCAGAAGCTAGGTTAAAATCCCTGGAGGGACCCTTGTGCAGTTTTATTTACAAATGTGTAGCATTTCCATCAGAGACTGGCCTGTGAGCAACCTGTAGGAGACAGAATATAGCGACAGGGCTTTCAATCTTTTCATGTAAGGCTTGTTTTGTGTACCCTGTAATTTCTTGTTGAGAAATCTCTGTGGTCTCCCCAGTTGTTGCAGGTATCTGGTGAGGTACATGCTAAAGGGTGCATTGTACTCAGTTATTGGTCTGATGAGGGCTGAGTATAATGGAGTTATAACATCCTTAAATGTAGATGTGATGCCTTTACTTATAAGATGTGCCACATAGTAGGATTTCCTTACAACTGTGGATATGTGATGGTCAAAGTCCAGATTGCTATCAAGCTAAGTAACCAGATCACATACCACTGGGTCTGCACTTAGGGGGTGCTGTCTATAATGTATTTAGCAGTGATGTCAGCTTTCCCAAAGGGAATAATAATTCATGTTTTGCATTTAGTTTTAATCCGTGACTTTGGCACCAGTCATTTGTCTGCATTAACCTTGTCTACAGTATGTTAACATTGTTGGGGGACTCGGTGATTGCTCCCAATTCGCACTTGTCAGCAAACTTGGTCAGCTATAGGCCAGCCAACTTTGCCTGGACTTCTGAGAAATAAATTCTGAACAGTAAGAAGCCCAACACAGAACCTTGTGGTATGCCACTGGTGAGTGATCTTTTAGAGTGGGGGACCACTTCTTTGACATGTGTGTCCTGTTTTTGAGCTAGTTGGTAAGATAGGGGTTAATTCCCAATTGGGAAAGTTTCTCTATAATACCCAAGTGGAGGATTGTATCAAATGCCTTGGCTAGGTCAAGATAGGTGATATGCACTGTCTTTCCCTTGTCCAGGGCCTTGTTGACTTTTCCAAAGAAGTCAATCATGTTTAAGAGGGATGATCTATCTTTAACAAATCTGAACTGGGCTGGGTCCAGAGTCTGAAGATTACCTATGCCCTTGTTAATAAGGTCCATAATGATTCTTTCCATGGCCTTGCAAATGAGGCTAGTCAAGCTTATGGCCCTATAATTCCTAGGGTAAGTTGGTGGTTACCCCTTTGTGCAGAGGGATTACTGTTGCTGTCCTCCATTTTGCCAGAACATAGCCAGTTTGCAGGCTATGCTAAAACAGGTATCCAAGTGATTCTGCTAGGTCATGTTTTAAGTTGTTTAAAAGGTAACCTGGGATCCTGTCTGGTCCCATTGATGCCATGTTCTTGGCCTTGGAGAGTGCCAAGATGACCTGCTCTCTTGAGATAATAGGCTGAGGAATGGTGGCAGGTATACTTTGGGGGATGACTGGAGGGGACAGGGAGTAAAGTTTGCTCCAAAACTGTCAGCCAGAAGGTTAACTATTACCTGCAGTTGAGTATGGGTAGTGCCATCACAACTACTTCAGTGCATAGCTGTGTATTCCTTTTTAGATTTTGGATATAGTTGGAGAATGCCTTGTTATCATTCTTTGTTTAGGGAGTCCATTTTTGCTTTGTAATTAGCTTTGAAGGACATGACAAGATCTCTAATTTGTTTGTTTAAGACAGAGAGGGATTTCTTTCTCTGCTGAGCCAGTTCCCACTGGTTCTTAGACATTAGTTTATTTTTGTTGCTGTATAGCCTGTTTATATTAGGGGTCCACCAGGGTGGTTTGTTTTTTCAGCAAGACCTGGTTTTAATCTGGTCGGGTGAAGCCAATTCTATGCAACAGGTTAAATGGTTATATAGGGCATTGGTGTACACCTCTACATAGGAGTCCGTATTATCTGCATTCAAAGGGGGATTGAAATCTCTTATAGCACCACTTAAAAGGAAGTAAGATGTGAGCTTGATGGGGGTATCAGGTCTAATAATTACATCAAACAAGACTGATTTATGGTCCGATCTTACCAGGGAGGACATCAAACGGGGGGGGGGTGCAATGCTGTCCCATGTTAGTGTGTACTATGTCCAGGACATTTGAGCCTCTTGTGGGTATGCTGACTAGCTGTTCCAGAGCATTTGCACTTACAAAGTCCAATAACCTCTGAGACAGCATGTTTGTGGTCGTGTATGCTTCCCAGTCAATGGTAGGATAATTAAAATCCCCCACGAGTAAGATGTTGGGCTGTATAACAAGTGACTCCAGTAAGCCCAGGTATGCAGTATGCTTTTCCTTTTTCATGGTGTGGGATCTATAGCTAGCTATGATGTGGTAGGGGGCTTTGCCTATATTTAATTGGATATGGAGTAGCTCAAGAGAGTCATAATGCTTGACAAGTCTTGATGTATATTTATCCTTAATGAAGATGGAAACACCTCCTCCTTTGGTTCTTTCAACTAAGATACATAGAAAACAATGTAGGAAGAACAATATTTTACATAGGGGGAGTATGCATCCATATTATGTCTATTGCAATGTCATGCATGGACATGGTATGAAACTATCTAGATTGAATTGTAGAGACTCAGAGTTTAAAGAAGCCCTTATCAGCTTCAGAAATGATCTTCAGAACAGAGGCTATTCCAAATGAGAAATAGGCCAACATTTAGATATGGACAATTTTGATAGGCAAGGCAGTCCATACCCCTATTTTTCAGATAGCCCAGATATTTTAAATTCTGTACATAGAGACAATGACATATGTTCTGTAAGGATTTATATCCCTTTCTCATCTGATGTAAGAGTTATCTGTGATGTTTAATAAAAATTGGTCAGTTTTGACCTCTGATGATAACATCAAAGAGATAGTGGGTTCTAAACTGATATTTTTCTTTTGAAATAAGAAATAATTAAAATACATGCTCTGTTATAGACATGCTAATAATACTGAGAGATCAGCGATTCAATCTACAGACACTTATGGATGCAGCACATGTAATTTTTCTTCTTTTATAGACAGTAGTGGCCATTTTGTGCATCCAAACACTGGTAAGGAATACAAGTTCAGTTTTTATGCTGACTGTAACACACGGAATATAGTGCATCTGGTCAGATGTAAATCATGCTCATCTTTTTATGTAGGTATGACACATTGCTCACTTAGAGACCATATGCATGAACATTTATACAGTATAAGGAAATCTGATCATAGGAATGCTTTAGCCAGACATGTTTCAGCCTTTGGGGAAGAACATACTTTTGTTTTTCTGGTAATGCAAGTATTAATAGATGGTGTATGTATGGGTTATCTTAGACATAGAACAGAGATAAATTAAGTAAACTGGATAATATCACTAGAGTGTGACAGGAGACAAGGTTTGAATGAAGTGATATTTTTAAAAGCCTATTTTAGATCACACAAATTCTTTACGTGATTTGATTGGCTGATTTCACTTTACCTTTAAGGTTTTAAGTTATTTTGTTTGTTATTTCTAACGCTCTGTTGTCTTTAAATGGATTTTAATGATGTTGTGTTATATTTGTTTTAATGATCTGAAGAAGTGACTTTGGATGTAAAAGTGCTAATCTGAATTAAATAGATGTTTTTGTGTACTTTTCAATTTTTGGATTTCTACTACTTGTTTTTGCTGCAAGAGCATTTTATCCAGCAGGTTATTCTGTTTTATCTCAGACTTTAAAAATTCTTTACAAAGTTCTTTGTCAGGAATACTTTGTGAGCAAATGAGTTTAACTAAATAAATGAGTTTTTTGAGTTGAGATACAGGATCTAAATTGCCGAGACATAGTATGACCCTGTTGAGTTTCATTCTGGTAGCTGCCAAAAAAGCAATTACTGGAAATAGAAATCAAAGTCTACATTAACCATACTTGAAGTAGTGAATATTGTAACAGAGATAAAAGTATAGGAAGTGAGATCATTAGAAAAGTGTAGGAGTAAATTTTATAGAAAAAAATTGAAATTGTGGGAGGAGTACATGCAGAAAAATGAAGGAATGAGGTTTAAGAGAAAGCAGAAATTTAACAATTTATGTAATGTATGACTGTATTGTATGGAACAATATATGTGATGTATGTCTGTAAACGTGAACTTGTTGATATGTTTTGATTACTTTTATATAAATAGACGTTTGCCTAAAGATTAAGTAAGAATTCAATAAAGCTGTTAACAATGGACACAGAACAGTTGTGATAGTTGAGTCTGAAATCAGTAGCAGCTCATATTTTGTTAGCCTTGAATGAGAGAAATACTGCATTTTTTGTTTTAGCAAAAGGGCATCCACTGCATGGGGGACTGCAATTATAAGTTCATGTTATAGGACACTTGAAGCAGTGTGTTCCACCATCAGGGCAGCTGCAGCACCTGCTCTCAGGCAAGGTGGCATTTGTTTTGCCACTGGATCCAGTGCCATGCTGTTGTAAGTCCAATGTTTATATTCCCCATGCTTTTGTGTTATCACTCATGCTGCCAGCCCAATCTTTTCATGACAGAAGAGCATAAATGGCTTTCTGTAATTTGGCAGACCTAAAGCAGGAGCATTTGCTAATACTTACTTTAACAGAATAAACAAATTGTCCTCACTTTCTCCCCATGCCAAGGATTCTGTTGTATTTTGTTTTAGCAGGTTTGTCAGTGCCTTTTCTTGCTCTGCATAATTTGAAATCCATCACCTACAATATCCTGCCATGCCTAAGACAGTTCTAAGCTGTTTCTGGGTGACTGGATATGGAGCTTCAGTTACTGCCTTAAAACGTGAAGGTAATATCTGTCTATTTCCTTGTGATATTACATGACCCAGATATTTTACCTTTGGTGACCAAAGCTGCATTTTTTCTCTTGACACCTTATGTCCTTTATCTGCTAGTTTAGTTAACAGGACAATAGTATCCTACTGACAATGATGCAGCTTGTCTGATTGTATAAGTAACTAATCTTTGTATTGCACTATTACTGACTGGTGGGGAAACTCTGCATTTCTAATTCCCTTTTTAAAATTTGTGAAAATATGAATGAAGATTCAGTATATCCTTGAGGCAGCCCTATCCAAGTACACTGTAGGTCTTTATATGGAAAAGCAAACAACTACTGACAGTCAGGTTGTATAGGTATAGGAAAGAGAGCTGAGCACAAATCTATACAGATGGTATGCAGCTAAAAACATTTCTGGGTTAGGGACAACTGGATAAAAGGGAAGTACTGCCTGACTTACAGCTCTGAAACCTGTACAAATCTGTATATATTTTTGGCCTGGATTTTTATTCAAAAGTAGGAGAGTGTTACGGCAGCTTCTAGTAGGATAATGATTCCCTGCTGTAACAGACTGAATAGCAGGCTGGATTTCCTCTTCTGTAGCTTGCTTCAGGGGATATTGTGGTGCTCCGGGAAGAGATTTATTTGAATCTACTTGTATTCTTACTGGTTCTGCAGATTTTAACTGCTTTCCCTCATTAGAATGTTGTTTCCATATACTTTTGGGCATTTGGCGCAGTAATTCTTCATCTATCTGAAGCTGTAGCATTTGTGTTTCATTTTCAATATTCAATACTGCTAAAACCTCCCCCTTTGCCTCATCAGAGACATCCACATATACACCCTCAGCAGTACAATAGCTGGTGCATCCTAGTTTACATAACAGATCCCTAGATTTACTGGAGTTGTGGTACTTAACAAGAAAGCATGTTTCTCTTTGGACCTAAAGATACAAGCATAGGCTGTGACACAGGACAAACAATAGGAATATTAGTCACACCAACTGCTTTTACTCTCTGTCTAGATAAAGATATTTCTCTAGCTGAACTCACTCTAAGTACAGACCTAGAGGCATCTGTATCAATTAAAATGGGACCTCCTTCTTTCCTGTGCTTAGTGCAACATAAGGTCCCTTTTCATTAATTGATATTAAAGCATTTAAGCTCATGTCTTTTCCATCTCCCTAATGTGGTCAGTATGCAGCTTACATACCTCTCTGTGTCTGTGTAGGATGGGATGGCAGGGAAGCATTACTGCAGTCTGTTTGCCAGGTGTTCCAGTTCTCTTGTTGCCTCTGTCTGTAAGGGTATTCTCCTCTCTAGTGCCCAGTCCTGCTACAGTTGAAATAGGGTTCACTGGCAAGGGATAGTGGAGGTCCATTAGCTTGAGCCTGCCACTCTCTCCAGCATTCTGATATGTGTTTCGTACTGGCATTTGCCATCCAGTACCCCAAAACCTTCCCCTACCTCTTCCTTTATTTCCTCTCCTTTCATAACTTCTTATTTGCAAATCCATACACTTCTTCTGCTTTCCTCCTTTCTCTGTGTTCTTAGTGCAATGTTCAGCATCCTTAAGTAAATTTTCTAGTGTTTCTGATTGTCAATTAAGGAGTATCTGTTTCAGGGCCATCTGAATCTGAGGTTGTAAACCTTGCACAAAAGCAAAGCCCACTGCAGCTGATGCTGTTTGAACAATATCTTCAAGGCCAGAATACCTCTCAAATACTAATTTAAGCTTCTCTAAATAATCTGGAGATTCACCTTTATTTTGCTTGCAACCAGTTATTTTAGTCCAATTTGTCCTTTAAAGACACAGCTTAATGATTGCTTCCAACAATGCTTCCCTTTTCTGTGTCAATCATTCATACTAATTTCTTCTTATCCTTGCATTTGGACCTATCCCTGCTTCCTTAACTAGTTTTCCATAAATTTCAGGAGTAAGTACTACTTTTAATAATTGAAGCAGGTCTGCCAGATGAGGCATAAAATTCAATAACAGAATGAGTTTCTTCCCTAAATTTTGAAAGGTTTTCTTTTATTTTAAGGAAATCTTTATCTGTTAGGGTCCAAGGATGATGGACACAAACTGTTTCACCTCCTCTACCTGTAGGGATTCGTTTATGGGGTGCCTGTGTTATAATTTCTTTTTCTTCATCACTAGTTTCATGGTTAGTTCCCTCATTAATATTATACTTTTGCTGTACTTTAGAGTGTATAAAATAAGCATTGTTAAGAGTGTTGCTGTGTCATATCTTCTTCCTGTCTCCTATTTGCTTTATTCTCCTGTCCCATTTCCTCTGCTATTTCTTAGGGGCACTTCTATCAGCGGGTTGCACAGTAGGAGTCAGATGAATGTCACCTTCAAAGAAAACTCGCAAATGTATCCTTCTTTAGGCCAGACATATTATTTCCAGATATTAGTGGGTAACCAAATCTCATATTTACTTTTCCCGACATGAACTTAAAATCTTTTACCTGTTACAACAGTTTCTATTTTGTATCCTTTAAATAATGGAAAGCAGACTGCTTTTATCTTTTAAAGGCTTCACTATACAAATCATTAAAAGTACCCCACTGAGCTGTCTTTATTTTGATGTCCTTTTTCTCTAAAGTTTCTTTTAAATTATTTATTTTAGTGTGATCAAGAGTCCTATGTTGTGGAAATTTGTAAAGCAGTCTCCTTTTTGAAGTCATACCACTTAGCTAAATACCCACAGTTTAATGTCCTTCAGACTTAAATGGCAATACCCATTTACCTAAAGTACTTGTACAGCTGGATAAGTACAGCACCTGAAAGCCAAAGTACAAAGGAAACCTGAAGTTTAAGTTAAAACACTTGTTATGTGTACCGTTTACATCAGGAAACTTTCTGCACTCAGGACAACTAGCCACTGCTGATACCTCTGGTTCAAATCTAAGGTATGGACTCCATCTGCTAAGGTTAGAAATAATGTAAAAACAAACAGAATATCTGGCTATATGAATATTATATTTATTCCAAATCACAGCTCATGAGGGGATCCAAGAATTTTCTAACATGATCACACAGAACTTTGGCAAAACAACACTTTTTATACCATAAAAACATCAGTTAGTGTATGATACACACGTGGTATGATACAATTTTAAGAAATCAGACTATTACTACTAATGCTGTTCACATGAAAAATGTGTGTATGTGAGCATACTGTTCTTTTACTAAATAAGAAAAGCTGAATCTGCTCATGTCTTGAACTGTCTTTACCATCTTACAGCCATAGACCCTTTAACATACAACAATTTCCTCCCTTAATTTAATTTAGTAACACAGCTTTAGAATGTGCTTTCAGATAGAGATGAAAAACATAACAGCTGCTTTTGCTGTTGGTTACAATAGTAGGAACAGGAATGTGACATGTCATCTCAGGCTGTAGTTAAGAGTATCTGAAATACATAGCTAAGCATTCAGAATTATAGATTATAGAAACAAGCTTACATTTACTATAGTATGTTTTCTCTATTCTCATTGAAAATCTTTTATTTCAAGTTTTCCAGAAAGAACACTGACGGCTGTTTTCTAAACAAAATAAAATTCTCTTACATTGAAAACGGACAGAGTGAGAACCAGTAAACTTAATTTTCCTCAAAACTCACATTTTGAGACAATGCATCAGGCAGCCCCTTAAACTACAAGAGATGTGCTGGAATTCATACTCAAATAGCATACAGTGAATACTGATTAGTGTCTATGTGAAGGGTACAGTAACTGAAAAGACAAATGTGTAACACATTTGCTAACAGCAAGGGATACCCCACTAGATGCAAGCATTCCTTTTCAGGAGCAGACAAGGAGTACTGTCTGGTGAAGTAACTTGGCAGAATCACATTGAAGACAAATGGAGGCTGAGGAAATCAAACCATGTACTGCATGAAGCAGCTATTTAACCACTCACACCCTTATACATGTGCACTAAATGCTAGATAAGCTGCTTTAGACCAAACACACTGCATTTCATACATCTCTGCCTGCAAAAAACAAGCTACATTATACATGTATTCATAGTTCAAATATTAACATTAAACTCATAGAATTCATGCTGTCCAGTTTATATGCAACTAAATAATAAACACAGCTGTCAACATTCAGCAAAGCAAGGAAGCCAAGGATCACATTTAAAGAACATTGCTCATATGATGATGCTACTTTTATTACAATCAGTTTCCCTCCTTTACACCGTAAGCACTCTACATAGTTACTAGGCTTGCAGTGCAAGGGATAATTGAGGAGCCTAGCCCAAATTTCCAGTTGCCCTAAAGAACTGTCTGGTTAAGTGACTTGCTCAAGAAGAGGACATAAACATGAGGCAAAAATCAGAGTTGGTCTGCCGAACTGGGAGACAGATAAGATCAGACTACTCTAAATCAATTAAAAGTTAAAAGAATGACAGGTTTTGCATCAACATGAATTTTATTTATCCCTAATTAACCAGGTTACTCCAACTAGTCTAGTGGTTTCTTTTCAGGAGGAAAGACTTGAGGTGGTATTGATATTACTATGAGACATTTGACCAGAGCACCAGAGAACTTCTTCTACTCATTGTTGTTGAATGTGGGACCCATTTTGCAAGAGCACTTCCTGCTTCCATTCCAGGCACAGAGACAGATGGACAGTGAAGGAGATAATGGACTGGTGAGAGAAATGGAGGAGAAAGCCAATACTAAGACCAGAGAATGCATGCAGGATTCTGAGGAGATATTTCAAAAAAATCTGTTTGATGGAGATGAGTCGGCAAATGATGGATGCATAACTACAACCCAATGGTTGGGAGGGTTGTGAAGTGATTTACATAAAGAAATGGTGAGTCAGAGGGAGCCAGAAATTGAAAGAGGCATTTCCTAGGGGGGCATTATGTAGAAAATACAAAAGGAGCATGCCAAGACAATCCAGAAGAATAATGGTGAGATAGAAAAGAAAACATATGCAGAGACAGTAAAAGAAGACAAAAGAGGAGTAGCAGAAAAGAAAAAAGCCAGAATAAAATGAAAAACAGAAGTATGTGATAAAGATTCAAAGTAAAGAAGGCAAAGAAATGGGCAGGTATGAAGTATAGGACAATTTAATAGCTCCTTTGGTTGTAAAAGCACATGAGGTAATAACATTTATTCTTATTAATAAAGAGACATTTTGTGACAACATCTTCAGGATTCAATAAAATCTGTGTATTCTCTGTGTAGAGCCTATATGGAATGTATTAATGCACATGGCCACAGTTCCCCTCGGCAGCACCCCATGCATATTAATCATGGCACATTGCAGATGTAGATCACAATAATTCGGATATTGAATCCATGTAGGCAGTAGTGTTCCATGTGCTTACACATACACAGCTGACACCTGCAAAATATCTAAAAATAGAAACTGGATGTAATTCATTATTTATTTTGCTTTCTTTTAATGCCCATTTATGCAGCACGGTATGGAGCGCAGCAATGCCGAGCTGTACTTACACGTGCACAGATAACATCTGCCAGACATCTATAAATAGAAACTGGATGTAATTAATTATGTGTTTTTGTCTACATGTTTTTATTGTATTTTATGGATGGCAGTTTGAGTGGTGCGGTGCGGTGCTTCGCAAGACTAACAGGTAGCTTAGTAGTAGTATATGTGAAGGTATACTGGTTTTCTTACTATCCAAGTAACTGAATAAGTAGAGTCATGGCATAAAGTGCTGTAGGTCTCAGGTTCATGTCCCCAGCAGTCATACCTTTTTACATTTATTGCTGTGGAAATGTGTGAAGTGATCTAAAGTGTGGTTTAATGTAAAAATAAATTTGTTACATTTAAAAAAGCTGAGTGATGCTAAGCTCTGCTTAAACATTCCAACGAACAAACCAAGAAAACCAAAAGATTAGCAATAAAAACACCAACAAAAAAACAGTGGTAGAAAGAAAGTGCTCAAAAAGACTTTTTAGCATAAAAGCAATTTATTCTCCCGTTATTTGTCCGAAGACTTCATCAGAAATAACATACAATTAATAAACAGCCATATTTAAACAGTTGGGAGGGTGCCCTAATGGTTAAGGTGTTTGCCTTACAAACACAAAGTGCAGGGTTTGAATCTCACAAGGGATAATTGGCTAGGCTTAAAATGGCTCGCAAGGGCAGTTAGCCTAGTACGAACATATGAACAATAATCAATCATCCAATGAAAAAAAAATGTAAAAAAAAACTAAAAATGAACCCTTATTAAGTCAGACAGAATAAATCCTGGATTTTTTGTTATTTAAATAACATTTAATATTCACACTTTCATTTAAACCAGGTGGAAAATAAGCAGCTAAACAGTATGACATCAATGACAGCAAAAGTAAATTTTCTAAATTGTGAACATTTTATAGAATGCTTAAATAATGCATTATTTCCATCATGTGTTTTCATTGCATATATATATATATATATATATATATATATATATATATATATATGTTCTGTGATCCTAGTACCCAAACGTCTAGTAGTCATGCCAACGTAAAATTCCGGACATGGCATACAAAGTGCAATATAAATCACACCAGTGGAGGAACAATTAAATCTGCCCGGAACTTTAATGTTCCTTTTAAGATGTATCAAATCTACATAAGGACCCTCTGATATGTACCTATACATAGTGCAATTATAGCACTTAAAAATACCATAAGGTTTATCGGTGCTGGGAGGAATAATCTTAGTCCCTGTGTTCTCCAGTAATTGTTTAATATTAACACTCTTCTTCTTCTTCTCAACAAAATGTGGTCTATCACCAACAACTTTTGCCAGTTCCTCATGCCCCATCAAAATTCTCCAATTTTCTTTAATAATCTTTTTATAACAAATGAATCAACACTCATATTGAGACAGAATCTAGACTCCATACCTATAATAGGCTCTTTTGTTGTGTCCATCTTTTTCTGGTTACTAATATACCCATGTATAATAATAGAGAGACATTCTTTATTCCTTTTACTAATAATTTCTATAGCTGCATCATCCAAAAACTTTGGCGGATAGCCTCTATCCAAAAATATTTTTTTTAATAAATTCCAACTCTTCTAGAAAATCTCTCTCTTCACTAACCATCCTTGAAGCTATAATAAACTGGCCATGAGGAATGTTTTTCTTAATATACACAGGATGTCCACTCTTAAAGTGGACAAATTCATTACTATAAGTATTCTTCCTATGGATTTTAGAAATAAACTTAACACCATTCCTTTCAAAATCTATGTCTAAAAAGTTTACCTGATGGCCCCTATTACCTGGTACAAAATCCAAAAATGTACAACTATTATTTAATTCAGATATAAACTTATCTAATTCAAACCATCACTTAATACTATAAAAAATAAATCATCCACAAACTGGCAATACATCAAAATGTTGTTGTACAAGGAAACATGTACTAAAATTTCCTTTTCCCAGCAACCTATAACCAGATAAACAAAATACGGGGCTACAGTGGCCCCCATTGCTACCCCTTTCTTTTGCTTGTAAAACATGTTATTAAAAATAAAATAGTTGTCAGTTAACACTATATCCATCAAACTCCTAGAAACATGAACTTGATTTTCATTGGATTATTAATTATTGTTTTGTATTTAAATATGGCTGTTTATTAATTGTATGCTATTTCTGATGAAGTCCTCAGACGAATAGCAGGAGAATAAGTTGTTTTTTTGCTAAAACATCTTTTTTGAGTGCTTTATTTCTACCACTGCTTAAACATGGTTAAGGGCTTCTCCTTTTCGCACATTGCTAAGCTTTACTAAAACATGGTTGTGCGAGTTTATGCAATGGTCAGCTCTGCTAAGCTGATTTGCGAGATTCTAAGCAATGTGGCACTGTTTTAAATGTTACAGCATGACATGTAAGGGCAAGAAAACAGCCTCTGTTAAGAGCAATAGGTGGGAATTCTGCAGCATTCATTGGGGTCTAATTAACCTGTTGATATGCCTGGCAGTATTGGTGAGAGGATGTGCTTTTGGGTGCAGTGTTGGAGTATGTGGGAGTCCAGAGTGTTTGTTGGACTCCTGGTCTGCATCTACAAACCACAGCTGTTGCAGTATGATTACCAGGGCTCAGAATGTAATGTTGAAGCCTGGGATTGGTTGGCCTGGGATCTTATCAGTGCTACTTGTATCCCCTGCACTGGTGAGCAGTGTCATCACCACTATGATGACCTGAAGTGAAGGAAGAGGGGAACCTTGGACACCTGGGTCCAAGAGGCTAGGGATGGGCATTTCCCACAGATATGTAAGTATGTTTGTTACTTCTTTACTAAAATACAATCTGAATCTGTGCAAGACTGGTATGCATAATGGTGTGCTTCTCTTCCAACAGCTGCAGCTAAATGGGCTCGCAATATCCAGTCTTATGCCGGCGCCTGGCCAGGATGTGCCATGAGTGTGGTAAGTAAGGATATTTTCTGATAACTGCAGTGCAATAAACCATACCAATAACAATAAACAATAAGGTGTAAAGCAGGATTGTGGTTTGATAACTAATGTGTTGAAATAAGTGCAGTAGGGATTAAGATGATGAAAAATGGAAAGGCTGTTGGTCCATATGACATACCTATGGAAGCATTGAGATGTTTAGGTGAAATGGCAGTGGAGTTTTTAACTAGATTGTTTAATGAAATCTTGGAAAGTGAGAGGATGCCAGAGGAATGGAGAAAAAGTTTTTTGGTACCGAATTTTAAGAATAAGGGTGATGTGCAGAGCTCTAGTATCTACAGATTGATTAAATTGATCAGTCACAACATGAAGTTATGGGAAAGAGTATTGGAAGCTAGGTTAAGAAGGGAGGTGATGATTAGTGATCAGCAGTATGGTTTCATGCCAGGAAAGAGCACTACAGATGTGATGTTTGTTCTGAGAGTGTTGATGGAGAAGTACAAAGGTCAGAAGGAGTTACATTGTGTCTTTGTGGATTTAGAGAAAGCATATGACAGGGAGCCTAGAGAGGAGTTGTGGTATTGTATGAGGAAGTCAGAAGTGTCAGAGAAGTATGTAAGAGTGGTACAGAAGATGTACGAGGGTAGTGTGACAGTGGTGAGGTCTGCGGTGAGAGTGATGGATGCGTTTAAGGTGGAGATGGAATTACATCAAGGATCAGCTCTGAGCCCTTTCTTATTTGCAATGGTGATGGACAGGTTGACAGATGAGATCAGGCAGGAGTCCCCGTGGACTATGATGTTTGCAGATGACATTGTGATCTGTAGTGAGAGTAGGGAAGAGGTGGAAGAGACCCTGGAGAGGTGGAGATATGCTCTAGAGAGAAGAGGAATGAAGGTCAGCAGGACTAAGACAGATTATATGTGTGTGAATGAGAGGGAGGATAGAGGAATGGTGAGAAGGCAGGGGTAAAGGTGATGAAGGTGGATGAGTTTAAATACTTGGGATCAACAGTTCAGAGTAATGGTGAGTGTGGAAGAGAGGTGAAGAAGAGAGTACAAGCAGGATAGAGTGTTTGGAGAAGAGTGTCAGGAGTGATTTGTGACAGAAGAGTACCAGTAAGAGTGAAAGGGAAGGTCTACAAGAGAGTAGTGAGACCAGCTATGTTATATGGGTTGGAGACAGTAGCATTGACAAAAAGGCAGGAGTCAGAGCTTGACATGGCAGAGTTGAAGATGTTAAGATTTGCACTTGATGAGGATTAGGAATAAGTATATTAGAGAGTCAGCCCAGGTTGGAAGGTTTGGAGACAAAGCCAGAGAGGCAAGATTACATTGGTTTGGACATGTGCTGAGGAGGGATGCAGACTATATTGGGAAATAGATGCTAAGGATGAAGCTGCCAGGTAATAGGAAAGATGAACGCCTAAGATAAGGTTTATGGATGTGGTGAGAAAGGACATGCAGGTGGTTGGTGTGACAGAGAAAGATGCAGAGGACAGGAAGAAATGGAAACAGTTGATCAGCTGTGGCAACCCCTAATGGGAGCAGCTGAAAGAAGAAGAGGGCTGTATTCACTGCATATCTGTTCTAATGTTCCTGCAGTCAACAGTGAAACTGAAATAAATAAATAAGGCAAAAGTAATTGCCTGATAAATGTATTGCACAACCCACAGTATGATTCAGGACTGTCTGCAGCCCACTTTCAGTCACATAATGCTCTCTGTTCCTCCCACTCCAGGGACAAAGTATATGGGTAAGGTAGCTTACATTCTGGGCAGATATCATGTGTATACTTCACAGATTCTAAGGAGCAATAACATAAAGCATAGAGCAGGACTGTAGTTTCATAAGAATGTGTTGAAATAAGTGCAGTAGGGCTGTATTCATTGCTTGTCTGTTCTAATGACACTGCAGTCAATTGTTACATAATGTGCACATGTCCCCTGCAGTCACAGCTTTTGGATTCTACTCCCATGCCTGCAAACTAAGACATTATGGCTGTCTAGTCTACTTAATGTACATAAACATACCTCTCAATTGTCATGATTTTGCATATTGTAATGACAACTGCCCAATCTGACTTGTTTGTGATTAGCAGATAAATGATTACCTGGAATGTGATGCATTTGCAAATCCATTTACAGAACACCTTGGTAGTTATGTGCATGCACATTATGTGAAACAGTTCTGTATAGTTGTGTACCTGCATTTGTTAGTGCTTGGCCCATACTGTCACATGCTAAGCGCTTGAGAGGTATGTAAGTGCTACATCATCTATTGAAGAATTTGAGTTGCTGTACTCGCAACTGACACTGCACACCTGTAGAAGTATGTATTAGCAGTCTGTGTATTAATATCATCTGCGACTTCATTAAAGGTATGCTTTTTTCTCTCTCCCCACCCCTTATTTTCTTTAATTTATTACTGTTTATTATTATTATTTTTTAATATTAATATATTCTGTTAAACTGTTTTGTTGTGTTACAGGTTAATTCATTTTGGTTTGCTATTAACATACTTACTGTTATGCTATTTAATGTTGTGTTTCTCATAATATACCTTAATATTTATTTGAAGTAATCAATATTATGTTCCATTATGTTAATACTAGCATTGTTTTGGTTATTACTAACCTTAACCTATTGTTATAACTAATTTACTACAATGTGACAAGGTAAGCTAATTCCAGGTGATCCACCTACCTTGACTCCTCCGGCCATGGCACCGGGCCCAGCACATTTGGGACTCAGCCTTGTGGTGCCCCCTCTGCTGCCCCTGCACTGCCTGTGGTGTCAGGTAGTTCTGTTCCATAGGCTGGGGCTGGGCCACCCTTTAGGAGCCATGGTGGAGGGGGTGTTGTCACCCATGAGGAACTGCCATGAGTTTTGTGCAGGATTGTGTTCCATGGTTTTGGATGCCACCTATACTGGATGGAGGGCATACTGGCCACCTTGGTGGGGCAGCTTCACACTGGAGCCCAGATTCCACCACTGCCACATCAGGAGCAGTGAAGGAGCAGTGCTGACAGTCCCATGGGTGGGGACTTGACTCATGCTGCTACTTTGTATTGGTACTTAAGACTGGGATTCCACAACACCTTCTCCATCCAAGGTGTTCACCCCCTTCTTGTGTCGCACACCACCCCTGTCTGCTGTCTTGTCTGTCTGCAAAAGCTTCCTTACCTTCCTAGCTTACCTCCCCCACACATATCTATGTCCCTTCCCCAACATTCCACTCTCACCTTAAAAAAAATGGCCATACGTAGCTCTCCATTTCACATACATGTCCACCAGACACATGTAATTTGGTCCAACTGGCTTGACAAAGCAATTATGTTGTCCTAACCCCTCTCTCGAGGTGAAAGTCCAAATTCATATACAAATTCTGTCAAAATGCACAGTTGTTGCTGTACAAGAAATGGATAGCTATGGTTATTTTCTATACCCTTCCTGCACATACCTACCTGCCTTTCACTATGTTACCCCTGCTTGCACCCCATTTCACCACTGTCCTATCTCCTCATTTTTCTTTTCTTTAAATCATTTTTACAAGATGCTGCAGGATGAAGTGCATTGCTCAGTGTCACTAAGCTCAGCTAAATGGAGTTATATTGATATATGTGTTTTAAATGACAACACGTACAACACCTGTCTCTTATTTTGAACTTGAGACCATTGCACCTGCAGGCCACTGCATTAACTTGCCACACCACACAGCTGTTAATTAAAACAGGTGGCTTAAGCAAAACAATAATTGCAAGTTACTTTAATTAAACTTGCTGAAAAACTAATAGACAAACTGTGAGTGTAATTTGGAGTCTGGTACAGGACTACACCACTAGAAAGCCAAAAACTAATGGATGGAACTGAGCTCTCTAATAGCAGATAAATGGCCACTTTTAACAACAACATATACAAATACACCTGCTAAAACATTAATGGCAGAATACATGTTCAGCTGGGACTCTGGTGGAGAAATACATCCCTATAAAGCCAGACACATAATAATGGATGTAATGAATGTATGTCACAGACTGTATGTGTGCACTTATACTTCACAAATACACATGCTATAACAGTGACTCAGTAGCTCAGAGTGTTAAATGCTTTGAAAACAGTAAGTTTTGCCACACATAGTCCTCTGTTCAAATCCAATGGTGTGTAGCATAAAGCCATCAATGAATGACTGTGTCATGCACTCTTTATTCACACAATGCATTTCAAATGAAATGTCTGCTTTTCACTGACTGAAGTCACAAGCCTGCAGATAGGAACACACTTGACATATCCCTATAGCAACACTATAACAACACTATAAGTGCATAAAGTGTCAGGTCATACATTAATATGCATTCACAAAGGATTTTAACTTAGGTAATGCTAATGAGGCCCACTAATATTAGAGTGCACCACATAATCATTTCATAATGATATTACAGATTAGCACAGCTGCACAACAAACATACACACATGGAGGTCCTGCTAGTAACAAGGACTACCAGCACACACATTCCAAATGACTACCATAATGTAACACTTGGCCTGACAGTTGTCCAAATGGTTGACATAATGTTATATTTACTCCCATGCTGCTCAAGGAAACAACAAACATGCTGCCTAGTACTCTGTTAGTGATACCATTGCCTAACATAACTTTCCTTAAACACATACCATAATTTGCAGTGGAATGGGTACCCTCACTCTGGCTCTGCCTCTATATCAAGGCTGCCACAGCTCCCACAGTTACTCTTACAGCTTGTTGCCCTCCAAAGTATTCACATTCTCTGCCCATGCCTATTGTCTGCAGGATTAGCTGCAGCATGTAGCACACACATTTGTACGTAAAAGTAGCTACTACAGACATGCCTTCTGTGATGATGTAGTATCTTGATCCAAGTAATGTCCAGCACAACATATCAGAAAGGGCTTCTAATTTACATGAAGGCCTTATATCTTGTTCAGTGGTTGCATGTCATTGGCGGATTATACTACAAATCAGCTGTGTTGGTGTGATTAGCATTTCAGAGCCACAGATTGGTTAAGAGCCAATCACCTGGTAATGAGAACCATGTTAAAAGGGCAAATAGTTGCTAGGGGAACCAGTATGCATGAGACTTTCTTCAGACAGTAAATACATTGCAAAAAACTTTGTATATTTGCACATATTAACAGAAGAGTATTGTAGTCTATCAGGTATGTAACCTTTTGTTTACATAATGCATATGTGTGAATATAATTAGGGAGAATGGGGATTACAGCATTAAGCCTTTCTTAGAACTGTAATGATGATATGTCATTGATCTCAAGATTTGTTACACCTACAGAAGACATACAGTACATCAGAGGTGGAATGTTTTTTGTCAATGTGGCACATTGACCTCATGGGAATGTCCTTTTATAGTGGTTGTAATACCACATTGCTATTTATGTGGTACTCTTGTTTTGACATATTGTCAAGGGGTTGCCCCTAGGGGACACACTACAACTGAACTCCTGTATTGGGTGTGTGATCATACAATAGTATCTGTCATGGCACACATGGGAGTAGTTGATTATTGCTAGTATCTTAGCTATATCCACACGGTTAGTATGTTTGCACACTGTGGAATATGACATGTGTGATGAAGCAGTGGATACTGCCAGCCATTCAGTTCTTGCTGTATCTTTACATAGTGTACTTCCACATATGTGATCCTGACGTATTCCCATTTTGCTGTCTTTCAAGAAACATGTATTCCAGACACCGTGCCCCTTTTATGGATGCTGAGAATGACATAACCCTGGAAGGCTTCCATCAACACCATGAACTCCCATTGTCCAGGAGGAGGCAAAACAGGGAACAGAAGGCAGCATTGTGGGCTGAACTAGTCCATGATGTTAATGCCATAGGTCACAACAGCAGGACATATGAGCAGATTCGACACCGTGCCACAGATATGATTAATGCTGCACACAGAAGAGCAGCAGATGTGGCCAGGGATTGTGATGTCACTGGTGGAGGGCCTGCAGCAGAACAACCACTCTCAGCTACTGAGCAAATCCTGGCAAACCTAGGAACACATGACAACACGCAGGCATCCATCACACCATATATCATGGATGTGGGTGCCACAGTTTCCACACCAGAGGAGCATCCAGGCAGGCTTAGTTTGATCACCAGAGGAATACTGTAACATTCAGTGTGTCAAGGTGTGCATACTTTTATGTGGGTGTCAGGTGTTTGTTCTTTGGGGGGGGGTTAACTGCAGTTTAAATCTCATGCTCAGATTTTGACCAACATAACAATTACAAAGTAGCTACCGTAAATGTGAGATATAGGACGTATTACCCTGTTATATTGTAACATGCAATGGTGTTTATATTACCTTTCCCTCAACTTTTTACAGGTCCATCAGGAATCAGACAAGGCTGTGGTCCTGCTCCTGGTAAGCACAACACTGTTTTGTTATAAATGTAGATTTACTGCAATGGATTCCCTAAAATGTCATCCCAGGCCTGCTGGCTAGATTGCTGTACTGTCAGCATGACTGCCAACTGCACAGATATTTTCTGACTGTACACACTTTAGAGTCATACCTATGCCTTATAGATGTGACCACACTGATAGATGTGACAGTATTGTCAGAATATTACAGATTGCCATATGTGTCAACCGTGCAGAGACTTCACAAATGTCAACAGTGTACCTCATTATTCCTGAGGAGATTGCTGGGCAAAGAGCTTTTATTTACAAGTAACTACAGATGTCTGTGGGAAAAGTAATGTTCTCATGTCCTACTATATGAAGTTGGGGGTTAAACAAATCTGTAATACTGACAACAGTGTATACAGCTTTACATATATTGCAACATAGTACTGTAGAGCATAATAGTGCAGGTATTAATGTACACCTGTTTCCCTTTCTTAACACAGGTGACTGGAGGGGTTGGTCTCTGTCCTCTATACAACCTGATATCAGTGTCTCTTCAGACTGCGATGATGATGGTGGCCAAAGTGAGGCACAGGTGGGGGTTTCAGGGGCAGAATCTGTCCCAGAGGTTTACATCCTTCTTCTGCCCTCATTATCACCATACACAGTCAATATGCCTACACATACCCAGTCCTTGGAGGCCACAGTTATTGCACATTCAGAGGGTGGGGACATTGAACAGGAAAGTGTGGCAACTATGGCTGCAGTGAGTGTAGACACTGGTCATTGCCAGACTGCTGATGAGGTACCACACAGTTGGATTGATAGGAGTGCTCATAGGAAGCCTGTTGTCCTTCCACCACCCATTGCAGGTGTCTCATCACAGGTCACTTGGTGTATGTTTCAGGCTGTCATGGACACACAGGCACATTCCAAAAAGAACTCCAGATTAATGCTCAGGGTTATGGATGCAGCACAGTCTGACATCCATGACTGCCTCCATAGCATTGATGTTACCCTGGATCAGTTCACTGATGGAGTGGAAAGAAGGTGGTCTGAGACAGATCACAGAATATCTGTCTTGGAATGCACATTGTCTGTGATGGAATGTCAGGTTGGAGTTGAACGTCAGACTTGTGGATGTAGGTCAGCAACTAGATCTGCTGAGAGTCCACATGGCTGTACACAATCAGGCTCCAGTAGTGGCAGTGCATCCAGTGCTGCAGAGGGGAGTGTGCTGTCCACACCAAGACATGGCAGGCCATGGGCTCATGGCCCTGAGTGTTCCAGTGGAGGACATGGTCCCAGCAGACAGCAGTCACTGTCAGGTACTAGCACCACTTCTGACCTTGACCACGAAGGTGCCAGTGCAACTCTTGGCAGAGCCAGTTCAGGTGTTCAGGGGTGGTGACGGTGAATTGTCAGCTCTACCATGCATGGTTCAAAGCTGTCCAACATACACACATATAGGGCTAACACTGAGCTTGACTGTGTTCATGCATACACTCACACACCACTGTCAAAGTAAGTATATCTTAGGGGACCTACATAAAGGTGACATGTTATGTTTCACCATCTGTCATGACACTGCCTAATGATGGCAACTACAGACACACACATCACATTTCCATGGTACAACTTGCTTGCTTTTCTTCCTGACTCACACACATGCTTTCAACCTATTGGGTCAGCCCAGGCCTCCTGCACCCCCACACAACACCCTGTGTAATTTATGATACCTGTGCCACATCCCTGTCATCCTCATCATCGATGCAGGGAAATAAAACAATGTGTCTGATGCACAGGGTGACTATATAAATTAATATGTAATTGTGTAATGCAGTGCTGCTTTACCATGCCACTTGTATTGGTCACTGACAGATATTGTATATTGACATTTGTAATAAGTAAGCCACATTATTCTGTGTACCTTATGTTGTATGATGTTGTAATGGCTGTATACTTACGCAATGAAAGGTGTGTTGTGCACCTGTTTATGGTTCAATTTCAGGAGTCTGTAGAAGACACCTATGGATACACATTGGCAATAAACCCATCAACATCATAGTAGAGGATGGAATGTTAGCACAGAAGAAATATGTCTTCAGCAAGGTTTAGCACTATAGGTGCATGGCTCCATAGGGCCATATGTGTATAGCAGGCTAACAAGGACAATGGTGTCACTCAACCTACTCATGCATCCCTAATTTATGAAAAGGTCTGATACTCTTGATAAGTGTCACAAGGGTTTTTGGAGCTAACACATCTACAAGCTGTGGTGATGGAGATGACCCATCTACACATTTCCAGTGTCCATTGCAGACATTTGTCCTACACCAGTTATGATTGTCTTGTTCTGCATCCCATTGTGTAACTTGCACATGATGTGCATTACAGAAGATGTGTGCTTCACATGCATTGAGAGCCTGTTACATATAGGGTGTAGTGCCTGTGTTACATTCTTGTCTCTCCAGCATGTACTATTTATACCACAGTGACAGTGTAGGCATGCAAAACAGGTAATACATGTGTTAGACCTGCCTTGGAAAACCGGGAGGCACACAGTGGGATCTGACACCTCTCTGTATAGCAGCCATACACATACCCTCCAAAGCATGTACGACACAGTCTACACATGTACAGTCTTGACACGGACTGCATAGGACATATTATCTACTATGTGTATTGGCTGCTACAGTTGAAAATATGCCTGTGTAGTGACATAGCAAAGATGCCATTGCACTCAAGGATAGGTGTGATGAATGCAAAATATGGTATAACAATGACCATCTGGGATTTACATGCCATACCTTTCTGTATAGGTTATACAAAACTGAATGGATCCCCACATCTTTCTGACCAGTGAAAGCCAAAGGCTACATTATTCTTTGTATCCATAAGTGCATGAGTAATGGCTCAACTGTATGTGATGCGCAGACACTGCTATATTTTCCAGGCGTGGATGACTTCCAAAAGGATAGTATTGTGCAATTCTTGGCATTTACTATTTGTCATTGGCTCTGACCACAACTGAATGCATGTCTCAGACCATCCTGGATAACTGTTGGTTCTGTGTGGAATTCAATGACAGTTCCTAATATGCAGTCCCCTGCTAATGTAGTCAGTCAGAGGTCATTGACAGTGGCTGTGACTGCAGAGAACAGAATGGCTACAAGGGGTACTCCATTAATGATGTCTTAGGGAAGTCCACTGGTGACTGACATCATTGTAGCATAGGTCTACTCAATGCTATCTTCCCAGATTATGACTATCAGACACTTGTCTATCAACCAGCTGATATACCACTCTGTAAATAACCTACAGTTTTCAGCAAGGACTGCTGGCCTAATATTGTCAAACACCTTGTCAGGTCATGGCAGATGGAGTGAGTTATATTCCAGTCATCTGTTGCATAGTATAACACTCAATGAGGTCCACCAGTTAGGGTAGGTAGGCATGATCTGCCCCTGAACAAAACAAACTGTGTTTGGTCCAGTGTCAGTTGGCATTTGCATTGTTACTGATCGCATATATTTTAACTCCTTTCATGGCTTTACATATCAGACAACTGACAGATCTGGGGACACTACTTGTCACTGCATGCGAGTTGTCCTCTGTGCAACTAAGGATTACACTTACTTCCATCATGTTCCAAGAAAAGAGTCATCCAAAGTGTCTGTACAAAGCACAGACAACCACAGAGAAACAATGAAGGGAAGCGTAACATGTATACCCTGTAAAGGTAAGGTAGGAGGTTTTACATAGGAATTCTGCAGTCAGACACTTCTCAAGCAGTGTGTACTGAAATGACACAATTACCTTATGAAGAATTCAAAAAGCAGGGGTGTCCCCTGAATTACTGGTGCCTGGCTACCACTTCTGCTGGTCTCACCACAACCACTCTCTCATGAGAAACCATACTCAGATACTTTTTCTGTCATCACATGCAAAATGTTACTATGAAGCTCATGATGAGAAGCAGGACACAGCCTGTTTGTTCATCCACATGGTTGCCCAACATCATATAAAGCTCTGTATGTATTATGCCTTCTGTACCAGGGTTGGTGGTATGTCACTAGGGAACTGACCAGATGGTGATTAGGAGCACAGCTGCAGCATCACAATATAATGTGCAATGTCCAGTAGCACAGATGTCCAGGCTTGCTGAAACAACAGCACAGTAGTGGTGATCCATCTTAGGTGACAGTTTCATAGCATTTCATGTATCCTGCCCTTCAACAGATTAATGGTGGATATCTGCATGACATGGCTGTGAATCATACTGCAGAGGACTGGCCACATTTTGCCAAAGTGTGTCCACCTGCCACATGTCCTAGGTATGTCATACTGTAAAGTTATGTACCCGAAACACACATCATGTCACACAACAACCATTTTGCTGTCTGGTTGCTTTACAGGCATTGTACACTTGCAAGGCCAACATAATGTCAGCAAAATTGAACAAGTCCACTGTGCATGCACAGGCATCCACATTTTCACTGCACGGCATGCCTACAAACAAGGGTGTGGCAGCATGACCCTAAGCTTGCAGGACTTGCACAGTGTCACATTTGTAGGTATGGTATTGAGACCATGCCTAATGACAGGATTATGATCAAAACAATGGTCTACATGAGTGGCAAAGCATTGTGTGCCACACTGTCAGGTGCTGTGTTACCTTAGCGGACCTACATAAAGGTGACATGTTATATTTCACCATCTGTCATGACACTGCCTAATGATGGCATGCTGTGACATACCTACAAGCATGACTGTACTGCTAATGGCACTATCAATGACTGCTGATGACATGTGTAAAGTGTTCCTACCCCTCTACTCCTATGCCTCATAAACAGAATGTGTGACATATGTGACTGTATTTCAAACCTTGATTCTATGGTTTCTCACACAGAAGTCAGTATATATGGCAATGGACATTTTACCAACATGCACAGATGACATCCTGCACCACCCACACCCACTTCACACACATCTGCATGTGTGCAGCTCTTTACCAGACAAATTTCCAAACAACAGACACCTCAGAAAATCCTACCTCTGGAGAGTCCAGTACAGTACACATAATAGTGCATGCACCACTTTCTCACCGGTAAAACAGCTGAGGCAAAATGAAAAATCAAAACTATATTCATATGTGATTACATTGTGAAATACACTGATGTCTGTGTCACCAGTCTACATATGGGAAACATCACAGTTAGCTGTTGTAGGTTGACATGATGCATCATACCACACATTCCTGCAACTCAAGGAATATCAGGTGACATAATGATGACATCATATTTCCTGCAGGTGTGTACGACAAGGGACATATGTCACCAGACTGTATGCAGACACATGACTGAACTTAGACCCTCTGTGTCTCTTGCAGGTATGCCCATAGCTTTCAGCTACATTTGACCCTCACCTAGGATGATAGCTCAATATACATGGAAAATGATGGATGTCAATAATTGCCTTAGTGTGTGGTGTCATTGTAAGGGGATCCATTACATGTCTGCCTGAGATGACTTGCTCAACAGATGTCAATGCTTTGCCACAGATGGTCTTCCTCTCTCACCCTGGGATTTTGAGCACAGACCAAGGCTATTGACATCCCTACAGTGCATCTTATAGGCACTGTCTTGAAGGAAAGCTTTCCAATGAGAATGCCATCTTCATATAACATCACGGTTAAGCTGCTACATACTGGAAATGGCAACACTATACCCCACTTTGTAGAAGTGCCCCTACCTTGGAATATGCAGATATTTGTGCAGTTGACACCTGGTTCAATGCTGTGGACAGTACCACAGCCATACCAAATTACACGGCACTTCACATGTTCAGACTTCAAACTGACAGTGTGCAAGGTAATGCATGTAAAGTATACATATTCATTAAGGATAGCTATACATCCAGATTTAGTGAAACACTATGATTTTCTAGAGACACTACAGGTGCTATTCACTGCTGGAAGGGCACCTAATCAAGCCATTGCCAGTTACAGGAGCAGATTCATGAATCCAGACACCCATTGTGCTTATTTGAATGTACTTGTATCTATCAAGATATATCAGTACACCATGGTTTGGGGTGGCATTGAGTAACCACCAACTGTGTTGCTTAGTCATGTTGAAGCTCACTTGCTCAAAGGTTTGTCCATGTCTTTAACTAGAATGCCCTGGACCAGTGGTGTGACATGCCTACAAGGGGAGCATACAGAGTGCTTCATGGGTTTCCCAATATGGGTGACTACTGCAGCCCCCTCTGTGAGGTCCTCCCTCGTGAGATCTGACCACAGATCAGTCTCATTAAAACAATCAGACCTAACCGCCCCTTGCAGAAAATACAGAAATATACTTCAACAAAGCAATTTATTACCTCCTATGGGATGGTTTACATAGCATGACTCTACCTTACACCTCATATGAGACAGGTAAGTATGCAGAGCTCTACATCCATGCATTATGTAAGCAGCAATATAACTGCATAGACTCAGCTGTACCTGACAGCAAGAACACAAGCTACTCATGGCACAGAATACTTGCCTGGTGGACAACTGCCATTAGCAGGATGTACAATAAGAGGTGGACATTGCTGTGTAACAGTTGGGATGAGAGTGTCCACCTAAAATGGAGGCACAACCTCTTCACGTAAAACAACCACATAAATTTGCTGAGACATTGTGTAGAAACAGTATGTGACAAAATTAGCCTCCCCCACAAAGAAGAACTACAACACACAGTGTAGTTAGATAGTTTTTAAAGAAAACCATTACTGTTTTAAGAATTATGGCGGGAAATTAATTAGTTAATTGAAGGATTATTGAATAATTAATGGTGTATAAAAGGGTGAAGTAAAATGAAAGAAAGTATTCTGAAGAAGTTCGTATGATCTAAAACCTAGGTCAATCACAACAATAAAGCAGTGTTCGATATTAACTTGGTACAGAGTTTTCTTTGTGGAATTTTGGAGTTGGTTGGTACCTGTAAGTCTTTGTTTTGGAGTCTGTTTGGAGCCTGTTTCATCTCCTTATTGGCATCGGCCTCACCTTGCTTTTACTACAAGTAGTTAGATGTGTAACCTCAGAGAACAGGCCCAGATTGTCGGTGAACTCGTACTTAAATCATACCACATAAAATGGGTCTGTACTAATAGCTAACCTGTTGTCCCACAGGTTCTGCATCAACTTCACTCCCCTGTACTCACCACATGTGCTACATGACATTGCTACAACATGTCCCATACCTTCCATATCTACAGAGCAGGTCATAACTGTCCTCTCTATGGGGGATACACAGCATCTATTGGACATGCTAACATCCCATGCTGCATCGTACATGGGATCCAACAAGGATTACTAACACCCTTGGGAACTCCTTGCAATCATACTGTAAGCACTTGCTGCATCTCAGCTGACTGGACAATGGCAACTGTTATCTCCTTGCACAGAGGTGTTAATCTACCGACCACCAGAACTATAGACCTACTTGCCTGAGTAGCCATATCTGTATGCTCATGGTGCAAATCATCATGGAGCTGATCAGCAAACATATATGTGATCTACATACAGTTGACTGTACACATTTTGGATATCTGACAGGGAGATCATGGCTGTTAAACATGGTGGACATGTCTGAGGCAGTTACCAAGGACCTTGGTGAGGGAACATCAGGGCATACAACCTCATTGACTTAGCCAAGCTGTGTGACTCTGTCCCCCACTCAGGCATCATTGACAAAAGCACCCACTTAGGCATCCATGGCAATATCATTATGGAGGTCACTAAGTGGCTTAGTGATGGCTCACATACTCAGAATAGGGAAATCCACCTCCAATAGCTGACATGTAAGCAGCAGTATTCAACAGGGCTCATGCCTGGGTCCTGTACTGCTTGGAATCCATTTAACCATGATACAAGTGAATACTGAATGTCTGTGGCTGACAGTGTTGGCTGATGCCTGCAAACTGTGAATGGTCAGAGACTCTTTGAGATATTTCAATATCCTACAAGAGGGTATTGATGAAAAAATGCCTGTTGACATACTAATGGCCATAAACTCCATGCAAATATATATGTAGTATCACTTCCATCAGTAACACCTATGTTCCTGGCAAGTAGCACATCAAGATAAACAAAAAATGAAAATGTAAGGAGCCAAGTAACCAAAATCCACAACCAAGGAAGTAGAAAAGCAGCAAAAAGGCAGTAAAATATATCTGAAAGAAACATCTTTTATTTGAACAGTCCACAAAGCAGAATAACACAAGCGCTTTCACTCAGACAATTCTGAGCTTTTTCAAGTCATGCCATCTCATTTAGCAATATGCCTTATATATTCTATCAATCATGACATTAATTGAAAGTGCATTTTGTTAAATTAAGACATTTAAAGGAACCTTCTAAAAAGATTTTTTCAGTATAAGTGTATTTAAAAAAAACTGACTTGCCTTCTAAAATACTTCCCAAGCTAGAATTAAAACAATGAATACTTTTCATGAGTTTGATAAGTTAAATTTAAAAGCAAGTATATTTTCCTATTGCCTACACATCCATAAATAAATAAAATTTAAAAATCAATACACCCTGTATACCTAGGGGCATATTATATATCTAAAATGTTAAAAACTTTCCGTCATGAGAATTCATTTACATGCATTCTAAAAATAAGCATATTTAATATTAAAAAACAATATAAATATGTTAAACTGTTAGTCATGGACACCAGACAAAATGTGAAATAGAGGGATAGAAATAGTAGCTAGGGTGGTTGATGCATATAACCCCGTTGAGAAGGAATGAAAAAATGCATGAATGTAATAAGCTGAAAAAGTAGGTGGGTCAATACCTAAATAAGCATAGATAGGTAATAACATGACATCAAATGGAAAAAAAATTAAAGATAACCCACAGGGTAATGAATACCATGACTGTGGCTACAGCCTAGCTCTTCTTAATTTGAGAACTGGTTTGATACTGATAGTCCCGTTGAGCCCGGGTGGTCTTCCTGCATCCAATCTTAACTGCCATAGTAGTTCACGGTATTCAAGTGTGGATTCCCAGTCACCACCCCTTGCATCTGGCTCAACCTGTTCTAGTACTAAGAATTTGATGTTTAACCCTGGGCAAGAAAGGGAGTGCTTGAAAAAAGCATTTGCATAAGCAGCAGTATTCAACAGGGCTCATGCCTGGGTCCTGTACTGCTTGGAATCCATTTAACCGTGATACAAGTGACTACTGAATGTCTGTGGCTGACAGTGTTGGCTGATGCCTGCAAACTGTGAACGGTCAGAGACTCTTTGAGATATTTCAATATCCTACAAGAGGGTATTGATGAAAAAATGCCTGTTGACATACTAATGGCCATAAACTCCATGCAAATATACATGTAGTATCACTTCCATCAGTAACACCTATGTTCCTGGCAAGTAGCACGTCAAGCTCAACATGTGATGTACATACTCAGGGGTGATAGACCCGGGCACAGGCATGGCCAGATGGGTTTACACCTAATGTACCTGGGATCACCATGTCTCCCCAGTGGTAAGATGAGAATCATATGTCATAACTGAGGGCACAGTCACCCAAAACTGACATATTCATAACCTCCATGTACTCTTCCCTCAGCATGTCAGTATTTGAGTCCAATGGCCATTTGGTAAAGTGCCTTTCCAAGCACTACTGGCAGTTGCACACAACACAAAGGTCCCTCACAAGGAACCTTCATGTCTTCAGTATCTGTTCAATGGGGGTCATCTGAGATTGGTGTCACTGTAGCCTGTGGCATATAGACTACTCAGAGGTAATCTCTGCCTTGCATACAGGGCAATTTATGACCATGCTTGATGGGAAATGCTGCATATGTGTAGGTGGCATGGTACATGGATTACTCATCTAAGGACATAACCTGGTATGGGCCATTAGTAATACATGCTGGTGGAAGACATCTTTCTAGCAGATTTTAACACACCTTTGAAACAGAATCCTGCCTAATGGTAAACAGAACACATCAGTGGAACTCTTCAGATGCCATCTGTATGATTGGCTGGTTGACTGTCATTTCACCACAGAGAATCTGCCTGTGTCCCTCATGGACAGAGGCAATATGTGCTGATCATATCTGGCTAGGATTGTGAGGGCTGTAGAGCCATTATGCTACTAAAGGTCAAAGATCCTATAATTCTGTAAGCTGATGTAAAATGTTCTAACACCCACACTCACAAACCTGGCTATATTGATGATTGCACCACTTCCAATTACTGCTTACAGGACACAGCACACACACACACACACACACACACACACACACACACACACACACACACACTGTTGGCTGCAGATAGATTAGAACACTTACCCATTTAATGTTGTTCACTACAGATCATAGTATGTGATGCACATGCTACACCTTAATTCTGCTATTGGTATCTCTTTAGGACATCTTATACTTGATGACATCAGCAGGCCTAGTTGTGATCAGGCATTTGGAGGCCCACATCACCTGCTACAACCAAAATACTGCAAAACCTTACCTCTTTCTAAGTTACTGAGGTGATCATACTTATGTCATACAGAGATGCACACACATCCACTGAGTGGCTTGGAGTGATATTAAACCCCCTACCTATCTAGTCTTATACACTATAGATCACAGTACTATCATACCCACAACTGATGTCTGTTTTATACATGACTGCAGGCAAACTGCTTGTGGATTACATAAACTAGGCTTGTGTTGAACAGTATCTGTGGCATACAGAGTGATATTGCTTCATATTGCTACCTGCATCTAGCAGCCTATCAGTCAGATAAGTGTTATTTATCCTAGCTATGTGTGTATGGTTACCAGTTTGGCCATATGTAGGTGTTTGTTTTTGGATGGGCAAGCCTGTGGGCAAGAACAATGTGCCCTGTCCTTGCATGCATAGACAACATTATACATTACACCCCCTGCTTACATGTTGCTGTATGTGTGGTGACATCCAGTAGGCACAGGGGTCTCTAGGTAAGTGTATTATATACAGTTGAGCCCTTACTTTGGCTCCTTTGAGCAACATTATAGATGTGTAATAGTGCAGCTTTACTCACTATTATTAGGGTACGTAGGACGATACAGACATCCACACACATATGTATGTATATAACACGGATATAAACACGGATGTATATATAAATGTAGCTGTGTATGTGTATTATATATATATATATATATATGTGTGTGTGTGTATGTTTATGTGTGTGTGTGTGTTACATAGATATACGGGGAGAGACTGAGATGTATGCTTTTATATATATATATATGTGTGTGTGTGTGTGTGTGTGTGTGTGTGTGTGTGTGTGTGTGTGTGTATATATATATATATATATATATATATATATATATATATATATATATGTGTGTATATATATATATATATATATATATATATATATATATATATATTTCTATACACATAGGGATAGATATACTAGCTATGGGAGAGAGAGAGACAGATAGTTACAGACAGACATGTATACATATATGTATGTATGTATGTATAGACATAGCTATACATAACAGGTCATTTTGAGCAAGGGTCAACAGAATTACGCTCTTTTTAACTAAGTGCATGAGCATGCCCAGTGGGATTGTCAGTACTTATAAACTGACTCCAGTCCACACCTACCTGTACTCCAGTCCAGGCTTTTGTGTGTTACAGACAATGACATCTGTCCTGGTTTTTGCAGGACTGCACTTCACTCAAATTGTCCACAGCATTCTTCAGCTGTCTGATGTAATTAATGTGACAGAGATTAATAATGTTGCACCACATGCAGACTGACAGTCTATAAAAAAAAAACAACATAATAATACCTCACATCTAAAATATGTGCATACTTCCAGATTAGAACCATCAACATCATCACTAATGCTAACTTTCCCAGTCCACTGAGCCACACAAGCTGCCAGACACAGAGGAGCCATTCATCAAACATAAATATGTACATTGTTATTCCTGTGTTAAGTGAGACATACAATGTATGATCAGTTTTTATGCTACTGCCCTGAAATTGTCTGGACTGCTGATATACCATTGACGAGTTACTGTAAAAGTGGTTATATGAGAACACTGCTTTGTTGGACATGGGGGAACAACACTGCATGTTCTGCTGGGGTACACAGTAGTCCAAATATCATGTAACCCAACTGTTTAACATCTCCCCTTACTAATGTAGTGAATATTCCATGCATAAGGCCTAATGACTATTAAAGGACACATGATAGTGGACTCGGTATCTGTAGTCCCATGTGGATGTTACTTCTGTCCAAATAGCCCACTGTATTTACTTGCATAACTGTAGCAGATCCATATATACCATACCATATTATACTAATGATTACTGTGTAGGTTAGACACTTACTTTGCGAATGCAGCAGTTGACAGAACTGTAGTTCAGAGCTGACTCTGATGCAAGCAGTACAGAGTCAATACATGGATAGATACAGGTTGTGTGGGTTGCCTAGCATCAATTTTAAATATGTATGTGAGTAGGAGCAAGGTGTCAGTCCCTAGGTCCCTAGGTTGCCAGTGGATGTGCTATGCATTTTCTCTTTGCCAAAGCCAGGGGGTACTGAGCATGCCTATATCTGCCTACAGAGACATCAGCAGGTGGTTCCTCCTCTGAGTCCTCCTGTGACTGTGGCTGTGGTGACCTAGGCACTGGTGGGAGGCTTTTTATCCCTTCCCTTTATACCTTTGCTGATCCTGCTGCAGCTTGTTCCACAGGATCAGATTGTGTAGCATAGCACATACTGTGAACATATGTGCACATGTGGCTGGAGAGTAGTGCAGGGCTCCACCAGATATATCGAGGCACTGGAGCCATGACTTCAGAAGCCCAAACACATGCTCTATAATGTTCCTAGTTTGTGGGTGTGCCTCATTATGGCATTCTTCTGTGGGTGTGTGTGCATTTTTGATGGGTGTCATCATCCACGGTTCCAGGGTGTCGCCAATATCCCCCAGTAAATGGCTGTATGGGATGTCACCCCTAGGAAACATCTGGTACAGCTGTGATACATGCCAGATAGGGGAGACATGATAACTGCCAGGGCATTGCACATGGCCTGGCAGTTGATGAGTGGTATCCCTTGCAGTTGAAGCAGATTCTACCCTCCTCACCAGGTGGTGCCTTGCTGTGTACACGAGTACAATCTATGGCACCCAGTACTTCAGGGTAGTGTGCTACACAGTAGAATTGTTGCATATTGCTGGCCTTCACCTCAGGGGTGAGGGGGAAAAATATGTGATCACTGCCATGTGGTAGCATGGCATCCAGGAACTGGTGGAGTATCCTGGATGCAGATGTCTGTCATACCCCCATCATGCCACCAGTTCTTTTTTGGAAAGTACCTGTAGTTAGTATCCTAAGGGTTACACAAACCTTTGTTTCCACTGGGATGGGTTTCCCTCTGTTGGCTCTGGGTCTGAATTGAGGGTGGCAGAGCTCAGTGAGTTTGTGTAGTATGTCCCTGTCCACCCTGTAGCACTCTACAGTCTCCAGTTTATGTACCTCCCGGAAGGTTACCCTGGGCCTAAACACTCTTCTCCTTCTCTGCCTAGGCCTATTGTCAGTAGCACCAGTAGCATTCACTTCAGCATCTAGCACATACAGATGTAGCAGACCTGCAACAACCCCTAACATTATCTCAGTTAAAATTCCTAAGTCTATATTCCAATGGTCCAGAGTTTTAGGGGAAAATCAGAATGTAAGGTGCATGCATACTTTGCACAGCTCTGCTGCTATAGGTGCAGAATATGTGACTGGCTAACTATGATGCATTCCACCTGCCTACAATATAATTAACAGCATTTAATGGCCCTATTTCATTGCGCCACTCCGCTTACAGCGCCACACAGCATGGCTTATACAAAGGTCAAAATTTCTAATTTAATACATCCAATTTTAAGAACACACTCAGCCAGGTGGTATGCCATGCAAACACACACACCTAAGATTAAAAAAGCTTAGAAGTGAGAGGACAAATCCCCCTGATGTCAGCTACATTCTGTGTAAACACCACCATGATGTAAGACCCTACATGAAGGGGATATGTGGACATGATTACTCCTTTCAGCTATTCAATAACTCCACCTCATTTGCACACTTATCCATGCTGACAGCTTGGAAACTACAGACTTCATAACCCTATCACTTTAGCAACAGAAGCAATATACCACTGTAGGGACCACACACAAGGTCCTATAATACATTTCTGTCACACAGTATACAATTCTTTTTCTTCCCATTTTGTTTCTGTTAAGCATGTTTTGTGCACTGTGGCACATAATGCAAACATGCGGAGGTTATTAACAAAAAATATATTAATTTTAATTATTCCCTTTAACCTTTCTGACATATAGAATACTAGTTTTGCTCATATGTGGTGTATGTGGTATTACCTTTTCAGAGGATTTATGTCTACATTTCTACAGTTTTACACCCCCTTTTGTCTGTCTAGACTCCTGTACAAGGAATTTTTCCACATACACTAAGGACACTGACATGGAGTCTAACCAGATACCTTTCTGCTTGTTGGGTTACTCTACCTGCCTCAGTTGCAAGAGATTCACCTGCTTATGAGGCAATTTGCAAACCACAGTATTTTCCGTGTTTGAATGTGCGTGCATGCTGTTCAGCAGCACTTCCTAAATCTTAATATGTTTGATCTGTGTAAACATCGTGGCATGATGCCTACACAAAAAAGTGCAGGCAGTATTAAAATCCCCCCTATATCTGAGAATGTTTTTTTCGATGGAAAATTTATTTGGAGAATGTGAAAAAAGCTAACCATGGAATTTGTATGCGATAAAAATCATTTATGAGGAAAACAAAAAAGAAAATTCATGTATAATTTGAACAGAGATGGAAAGAGATGCTTTGAAAGGATATTTAAAAACTTTATATAAAGAAATATGGGACATTGCAAAAAGTTATGGTAAAAGAGGTCTGGGGACTGGTGGATGGAATTGTAATATTGTATTAAAATGGAAAGAGAAAACATTTTATATATATATATATATATATATATATATATATATATATATATATATATATATATGTATACCAAGCATGATAAATGTGGTTGGGAATAGGGGTGTCATAAAATACTGGAAACTACCAAAAACATGTTATTTGTGGAAAACTTTCTCTTAGAACTAACTGGTTTCTCAGTAGTAGCACTAAAACCTGAACCCCTGTGACTAGCACTTGCTCTAGAACCTGCTGCAAAGCACTAGGAAGCCTTAAACTGATACAAGCACTCAACTTTCCTTGTTAATAAGGAGAAATTAATTGTAGGCACTAAACAGCCTATAATTGCAAAGTACCTTGCAAAGATAAGGGAAAACAGCTTTTGTATTGTACAAAAAAGCACCTAAACAGGCATGTCCAAGGGTCAGCTTCTGGTGATTTCTTCTGTCCACCTTGTGAATCTGGGCATACTGGGGCAATGCAGCAACTGCCTCATGTACAAAGACAACCCTCTCCTTCTACCACCCAACACTACAACCTGTAAGAGATGCACTTACATAGCCAAACTGGAAGCAAAGCTCTCTCCAGCCAAGATTGTGCTAGACAGTCAAGAGGAGAAGGTTAACACCTGCACTACACCTCAAGGAACACATAGCCCTTCATATGTTCATAGGTTCATAGGTAGGTACTAGGCTATCGGCCCTAGGGCCTGTACAAGCACAGCCAAAAAGGTACCCTGGCTTTTGCCACCCAAGAAAATTATTTTCCTGTGTCACTGTTGAGCAGAGCCACAGAGGTAATCACCGGGGTGAGTTTCCTATTTCCCATCCAATCATTAAGATTTTTCTTGAAGAGTGTTAATGAGGAGCTTTGTTTGATATAGATAGGTAGTTTATTCCAGAGTGTGGGAAGTCTCTGGGACAGGAATCTATCCCTCTGGCATGTTTTGTTTATTGTGGTGACAAGGTTTAGGTCCCTAGACCGTGTAGCTCAGAGGGATTGGGATTTCTTTAAGTGGAGCATGTCCAACAGCTCTGGGTTTGTCATAGCTTTGTATGTTAGGCAGAGATCGCCTCTGAGTAGGCGATATGCGATGGAGTAAAGCTGGAGTTTTTTGAGACAGTCTGCGTTGGGCATCTGTTTGAGGCTGGTAATCCTCTTTGTGAGGTATTTCTGCAGCCTTTCCAGTTGTTGTAGATATCTTGTGAGGTACATACCAAAAGGGGTGTTGTACTCTATAATGGGTCTAATGAGTGATGAGTAGAGGGGAACAATGACCTCTTTTTTTCTGGATGAGAAACCGTTTGTGATGAGGTGTGCCTTGTAGAAGGATTTCCTGATTACTGTGGTGATGTGATTATCAAAGGAGAGACTACTGTCCACCTGTGTCCCAAGGTCTCTTATCACACTTTCGGTGTTAAGTATAGTACAACCTATGTTGTAGTTCACGGGTACAGAGTTTTTACCAAAGGGGATGACAATGCACTTTTTGGCATTAAGCTTGAGGCCATGGCTTTGACACCGGGTGTCCGTCTCAGTGAGGCCCTTTTGTAGGATGTCCACATAGTTAGGTGTTTCAATTATGGCTCCTAGTTTGCAGTCATCTGCGAACTTCATTAGCCAAAGACCTTCTGTGTTAGCCTGTACTTCAGAGAAGTAGATACCAAACAGGAGAGGGCCCAGGACTGAACCCTGTGGTACTCCACTTGTTACTGGTCTGAAGTCGGATTTGGAGTCTGCTACTTTCACAGTGTGGGTTCTGTCAGTGAGCCAGTTGGCAACCCATCTTTTGACATAGGGATTTATACCTAGTTTAGTGAGTTTATCTATAATTCCAGAGTGGGGGATGGTGTCAAAAGCCTTGGCAAGATCTAGATAGCAGCAAAAACCCACACCATAAAAACCCACTCAAAGCAACACTAAACCCACATATGCGGAGGCCCTTAACATTAACCTGCTCAAGCAGCAAGGACCTCCGAAGCTGAAACGCAAACAAACACCGGTCACAACCAAAGTGACACATAGCTCACAACACCAGTGTGCCACCCAACAACAGCCCCTAAGGCAAGACACATACCCAAAACTTTAATCATAGGTGACTCTATAGTCAGGCACACTGATGTCCCACTCACCAGTCTGAATAAGAAGAAAATTACAGTCAGCTGCCTGTCAGGTGCCAGGATTTGAAACATAACGCATGCACTCAAGTCACTCCACAACAAGTACAAATACGACTCTGTCATTGTCCATGTTGGAGTGAATGACTTGAGAGGTACCTCCCTGGACTACATGAAAAGAGACATGGAATTGCTCTTGGATAATGTGGCCCAGGCAGGTATAACCCTAGCCCTGAGTAGCATCCTGCCTTCACCCAGAATGATACCACAATATAAGGACAAAATGATTGACTTCAACAATTGACTAAGCTTCTTGTGTCATTTAAAGGGGATCCAGTATCTGTCTGCCTGGGATGACATGATGGACAAACCACAATGCTTTGCCAGAGATGGTCTGCACCTGTCACCCCTGGGATTCAGGTTACTGGCTAAAGCTCTTGCCACCCCTATGGTGCCTTTTTCAGGCAAGGTCCAAAGGATAAAACCACCACCGTAACAGATACAAGCATGCAAAATCTGAAGGTAATGCTGCTCAATGCTAGAAGTCTAAACCTCAAAATGCACTCTCTTTTGAGACACTCCTAAAAATGGAGAACATCAATATCTGTGCAGTAACTGAGACCTGGTTCAAGGCTCCAGGGAGCATCTCTGCAATACCAGGCTACAACTCTTACAACACATTTCAGCCACCAAACCAAGACTAAAACACTAAAGGTGGAGGAGTGTCCATATTCACCAAGGATATTCACACCTCCAGGCTAGTTGCCCAACACAATGCATCTGAAATTCGCCAGGGGCAACTAACACTAGGTAAGACTGCAATACAAATTGTAGCTTGCTACAGATCTCCCACCATGCCCCAAGATTCTCACTACACCTTTCTAAACATACTGGAAAATATTAAGACACAACCAAACACCCTAATTCTGTGTGTTTTCCACTACCCTGCCATTAACTGGGAAAACTACTCGGGTACCAACACCTTTTCCCAAAGGCTCTTGGAATTCATAAATTCCAATGCTCTGGGTCAACTAATCCATTGTCCCACTAGGGGCTCCAATATCCTAGACATGGCCATTACTAACATGGGAGAATTTCCACACCAGTGTTCACCCCCTCATTGGTCAGGTCTGACCATAAGCAAATCACTGTTGACATCCACATCCCACCTCCACCCACCAGTAAGGAAACCTCCCTAAAAACTTCTCCAAAGCCAACTTCATGCTACTCAAGTTAGAAGTGATAAACTTCATGACACCCATGCAGACAGGAGCTGAAAGTTCGACTGCTGAATCCTACACTAAGGCACTGTATGAGCACATCCACTCATGCATGAATCCTGCCATCCCAAATAGAACCAAGATGCTCTCCTCCAAAAAAAGGAAGCCAATCTGGTGGTCCCCTGCCATAAACAAACTATACAACAGAAGAAACTGTTGCAGAAAAGAGAAAATCCCAAAATGCAAAAAAAACTCCCTTACCAGCCTCAGTAAGAAGCTGAGATCCCTCATAAAATCCTCCAAAGCTAGTTATGAAAATAAAATTGCCAAAGATTCCAAAGACAACCACAAGGTAATCTATAGTTATGTCAAGAATCTAAATGGCAATGCTCAGATATTATCTCAGCTACAACAGAATGGAATTAAATATACTGATCCCAAAGATACGGCCAATATCCTGGCAGATCGATTTAGTGCCAACTTCACCCCCTCTCACTCCCTAAAGGGCCCTTCTCAATATCAAAAGATTGCCAAATTCTGGTAATCATGGCCACAAAGGTAGAAACCACACTCTCCAAAGCTAAGAATACAGCATCCATGGGATCAGATGATATCCTGGGCTGTGTACTACATGAACTTCAAAATGAACTGGCACCTCACCTAAGTGTCATGTTTAATCATAGCCTCACCTCAGGCTTTGTGCCCACTGAGTGGTGCACAGCTACAGTTATCCCACTCCACAAGGGGGGATCCACCTTGGATCCTGGGAACTACCGTCCCATCAGTCTGGTGAGCCTGATCTGCAAGGGCATGGAATGCATTGTCATGGAACTTATAAACAAAGACATTGGCAACCTTCAAATACTGGACCCCACCGAGTTTGGGTTCGTGAAGGGCCGATCTTGTCTCCTGAACCTGACTGACTTCTTCAAATCAGTCTCCAGAGCTGTGGATAAGGGTAAAGCGGTCCACACAGCATATCTGGACCTCACCAAGGCCTTCAACACCATTCCATACTCTGGAATCATAAATAAATTTACTAAGCTGGGCATAAATCCCTACATCACTTGATGGGTTGCCAACTGGCTTACTGACATAAACTAGACTCTAAAAGTAGCGACTCCAACTCCAGCTCCAGACAAGTGACAAGTGGAGTACCTCAGGGTTTAGTCCTGGGACCGCTCTTGTTTGGCATCTACTTCTCTGAAGTACAGGCCAACATTAAGGGACTCTGGCTAACAAAGTTCTCAAATGACTGCAAACTGGGAGCCATTACTGAATCCCCAAATGATTTGGATATTCTACAAAAGGGCCTTACAAACAGATGCTTGGTGCCAGAGCCATGGGCTCAAGCTTAATGCCAAGAAATGTATAGTTATCCCCTTTGGGAAAAAACATGTACCCATGAATTACCACATAGGTGGCAGTACACTAAACACTGAAAGTGTGATAAGACACTTAGGGACACAGGTGGACAGTGGTCTCATCTTCGATAACCACATCGCCACAACAGTCAGGAAATCCTTCTATGTGGCACACCTCATCGCTAAGGGCTTTTTTATCCAGAAAAAAAGGAGGTCATTGTCCCACTGTACTCATCCCTCATTAGACCCATTATAGAGTACAATGCCCCGTTTGGTATGTACCTCACAAGACATCTGCAACAGCTGGAAAGGCTGCATAAATACCTCACTAAAAGAATCACAGGCCTAAAGCAGATGCCCTATGCTGCCCATCTAAAAAAACTCCAGCTATACTCTGTGGCATATCGTCTACTCAGAGGTGATCTCTGCTTAACATACAATGCCATGTCAAACCCTGAGCTGTTAGGCATGCTCCACTTAAAGAAATCCCAATCCCTCAGAGCCACACGCTCCAGGGATCTGAACCTTGTCATCACAATGAACAAAACATGCTGGAGGGATAGGTTCCTGACACAGAAAGTCCACATACTCTGGAATAGACTGCCCATACATGTCAAGCAAAGCGCCTCCTTGGCCCTCTTCAAAAGGAACCTTGATGATTGGATGGGAGACAGGAAATTCACCCTGGGGATCACATCAGTTGCCCTGCTAGACAGGGGTCCAGGGAAGTAAATATTGTGGGAAGAAATATCCAGGGAATTGTTATGGCTAGGCTTGTATAGGCCCTAGGGCTGATAGCTTAGTACCAACCTATGAACCTATTTTATAAGTAACTGTGATATAAAATGTTATATTTATAGGAAAATGGGACATGATGCAAAGCATGTGAATTGAAATGTTATAAATGTAACAGAATTGGACATTTATGGCTGGATTATAAATATGAAGATACGAGTAGGGAGCAAAAGAAAAAAAAAGAAATGTTAGAATTAGTAGGAATAGAAGAAAAGTTAGATGTAAAATAATAAAGAGGACATAGATGAAAGCTTTAAGATAAGTGATGAAGAAAACATAAATTGGGAGAGTGCAAAAGAAAAAACAATTCTATTGGTAAATGGGTAAAACACAAAAAGAAAATGTAAATAGACAAATAGAAATGAAAAAAGAAATAAAATAGATGAAAAAGAATACACAGCTAATGGTTGGGGGTTGGTGTAGTGCTTAAGGTGTTTGACTCACAGTCACAAGGTGTAGTGTTTGATTTTCACCTTTGGGAGGGAAATTGGCTAGGCTTAGAATGGCTCATTAAGACAACTAGCCTAGTAATTAGCTATGAACTTATGAAATCATGACTCTAAGGAAAATGAACATTTTAGAGTGCTTTCTATAAATGTAAATGGTAATAAGACTATAGTAGGAAGAATTTGGATTTTGAAGTAGTGCATTACATGTGATGTAGATGTAAATAACTTAGAAGACACATGATTTTTAACAAATTAAGAAATATTACAAACAGAGAAACTATGGGGAGGAAAGTTAATATGGAATCTGAGAAATGAGAGATGTTTTGGAATACCATATTTTATAGAAATACAGTTAACATATTAGATGTAACTTTAGCAAAAATGGGAAGATTCACCATTGTAGATTTAAATTGAAAGAACAAATATAGAATTATACTAATTGTAAAGAAATGGAAGGCTTGTTTCATCAGATTTTAGACTATGTAGCGATAAATATGAATATTATTATAACAGGAGACTTTCACTGTGATTTAAGAGGCAAGTGTAAAAAGAAAGGGAATGATATAAGAAAAATATTAGAATTTACAAGATGTAGTAAGTTAAAACTTTGGGACAACAATTCATGGACTTACTAAAGGGGTATGTATAGAACTGAAATGGTTTATTTTATAGTATCAGAAGGTTTAGTTATAGGAGAAGTGGAAGTAGTTGAAATAGGATGTTCTGATCATGAGTGTCTAGAGGTGATAGAGATGGCTTTAAATAAGGAGAAAATTGAAGGTTTAGGTGATGTAGTAAAGAAAGAGGGTATGTATTTTACATTGAATGAAATTTCTGTGTTAGGTATAAAAGTTGGGAATAAAGACTTAAGTAGAATTCATTGTGAAAAATAATAGAGATGAAAAACATTCATAAAGAAGGCATATTTAATACATTCAGTACTGCTGGGGGAAATAGCATACTTAGCAAGTATATTTATGTTGCCAACAGTATTTGAAAAGCAATTATTGCAGATATTTTTTTTTTCCTTTATATGGGGTTCTAGATTAAAACTAGTAAAAAGAGGAGTTTTTGCAGGTAAATAAAAAGGAATGAAGTTTAGGGTTAATTAACCCAGTGGTATATGCTGCTTTATCAAATTTGTATAAAGTGTTAAAGTGGTCAAATGAAAAATATGAGAGATTAGTGTAAAACTGTGTAAATGTAAGTATGATACATTTGGAGGTATGGTAAAAAAAGTGTTAAAGAGAAAAAGTATATATAAATGAAGAAATAAAATGTTACACAGAAAAAATATTTGTGTGCAAAATAAAAATTCATTATACAGAAAACAAAATAAAAGTATGGTATGCGAATGTAATGATAAAACATTACTATGGGGAAAGTCTAACAGATGGAGAAGACAAATAAATCTGTAAAAATAAGAAGCAAATGGTGTAATCAAAAATTAGAATACCAAGATTTTTTGTGGAGACTGGTAATAGATACATTACTAGTAAAAGGAAATATGTCATGTAAAGAGAAAGTGAGAGAATATGTTTACATTATCAAGATGAAGAAACAACTGAACGTGTTTTTGAAATGTAAAAGAGTAAAAAATTATAAGGAAAGTATGTAAAGAAGATTTTTTGAAGATGTAAAAGAAGTGGATAAAATAAATATGGATATGATTAAATATGGCTATTATAACACTAGAAGTAAATAGTATGTTAAAAGAATTGATAAAAAGTTATTTTATGTCATATGGGTTATATGGACTGAAAGAATAAATGAAATTATGTTTAATAGTAAACAATGTTTAGCAACAATATTAAGTAATTCAAATGGTGGTTATGGAAAAATGAGTGGGAGTATAATAGGCATGGACATTTAATATGATTGTTAGGAAAATTATGAAATATGTGCAAATATATTCATATATCTATAGCTACATATTTGTACAGTTGTAAATATTTGTTAATATATAAATATGTTGTAAATCAGAGTTTTATGTGTACAAATAAAATATCCCTATGCTTTGGAGCTACCAGCTGGCACAGGAGAGCTCCTATAGCAGAAAGAAAGAGGCTTAAGGGAAGCAGCAGCATGAAGAAGGAGTGGAAAGCTATGGAGAGTTTGGAGGTGGAATGTAACAAACTGGACAACATTGTATTTGATATGGAGATTCAGAATGTAAACAAAGATTCCTGTATGTTGGATGTTACAAATGAGCACTGTTTCGCTGTCTCCATGGAGGGCAAATTAAGCAAGTTTAACAAAGTAATGCAGACAACAGAACTGGTGCCAGGAGGGCTTACAGATAATGTTCTGTTAAAAATAATTGAGCAGGATGATTCAGGAGGCAGTTTTGCTGTTTTATAGGGTGAGATGACAGATAACTTTTTTGGAAATACTGAGGATGGCAAGATGGAAAAAGAACCAGGTGATGAGGCAGCAGAGAATGCAGCAATTAAAACGTATGCAGCAGTGACAGAAAGTAAACGAGGAAAGCGACAACAAACTGAGGAGTCTGGTGTTGTGGCAGGAGATAATGCAGTAACCAAGGCATATGCATCAATGACAGCAGGCAAAAAAGGAAAACAGCAACAAATTGTAGGTCAAACTGTTTTTAAAAAGAAAAGATGACCAGCTATGAAAATAAAAACAAAAATAACACCACAATATACAGATATTATGTATGAGATAATTTAGTAACTGTTTTGAGTTTTAAAGCTTAAGAAATTCTGCCTTTTATACATAATGGGACATAGACTTTTAGTGACAACATTTGAAACTGATGGACTGATAATGAAATCTCTGGAGCTACATAACAAAAAAGAAGGATATGCATCCATGAACAATTATTTGTTTTCTGGTAGTAACTTAAATGTTCAAACGTGACTTTACAATTTAGAACTGATGAACTGAAATAAGAAGATGTTAAAAATGTATGCAATATTATGTGTGGAAATGCTGAAAACATTTTTGAAAGTTAGAAAAAAAAACATGGTGAAAGACTTGTAAGGTGTTCATTTTGTATCTAGTCATAGAGAGGCATTAAGATATGATAGTCAGCCTAAATTATGTTTCTTTTGTGGGGAATTTTCTCATTTAATTAATGATGGTGGCAAGGGACAATGTTATCAGTGTGAGGAGAAAGGACATACAACAAGAAAGTATGTGCCTGAATGCAGAGTGTGTAAAAAGGGGTCACCTTTGAATGAACTGTCAAGAACAAACAGTAAATAATGAAAAAGAAGATGAAAGGGGAAAAATCATATACTAGCAAGGACAACAAGAGACTGGGGGAAAGGGTCGGCTAGGTAAAGAGGAAGAAGGAGGAGGAGAAGGAGATGAAGAAGACAAAGAAATATAGGGGGGATTCTAGCCAGTGAAAAATTTGATTCTGATGATAAAGGATTATTTATATATAAATTCAATAAAATTTGGGAAAGAGTAAAAATAAGAAAAGAAACATTTAAAATTATTTCCCCAACTTTAAAAAGAAAGAAAAACAAAAATTTTTAGAGTACTTTCAGTAAATGTAAACAGTATTATTAGCGCTTTAAGGTGAATAGGGATACTGCAATGGTGTGCTAAATGTGATGTTGCCATTATTCTGTTAGAGGATGTAAGATCCCTGACAAGTGAAGAATGACTGCAAAAGAAAAAAAAATGTGAGGTGGAAATATAATAGTGAACATTGTTTTGAAATGGCTGTGTTGTGTTACACTAGATGTAATGTTGGTAAGGATGGGAAGGTTAACTATTGTGGATCTGAAGTGGGGAGAACCTGTTTATAGAACATCATCTACATATATAACTAGAAGGGAAACAGAGAATATGTGTTTCAAATATTTGACTATGTAGTAGTTAATATGAAAATTATAATTGCAGAGGACTTTAATTGAGATTAGTGAATGGATGGCTGTGTAAAGAAATATGCATGACGTGGTATAAGACAAGGATGTTCCATGAGTGGAATGGTGTTTGTATTGGTAGTGAATGAAGTAGCTTATAAAATGAAAGATACTAGTTATGTAATACAAAAAGATGCAGTGATTCCAATAGTTTTCACATATACAGATAATATAGTTGTTGCTAAGAATAAAATATGGGTGAGGGAAGTGTTGGTTTGCCTGAATGGATATTTAAAGGAAATGGAAATTAAACTGAATAAAGATAAAAGTAAGGGTTTGGGTGATGTGGTGAAAACTGGGGGTATGTATTTTTCAATTGGTGAAGTGTCTTTGCTAGGGATATCATTTGGGAAAATTATATAGTTATGGTGCAATAGAAGGTTGTAATAAAAAATGAAAGAAATATGTCTTCTGTGGAGAAAGTATTGATTAGCATTCAGGGAAAAGGTTTATCAGGTGAATTTTGTATTAATGGGAAAATAGCATATATGTCAAATGTTTATATATCCCCAGAAAATATGAACATGAAATTGTGCAGTAGGGGGTTTCTTTTATAGGTGGTTCAAGATTGAACCCAGTGAAAACAGGTGTGTTGTATAACTGTAGATGGAGTGGCATTGGGATTACTAAATCCAGTTGTTTATTGGTTTCTTAAAACTTGTACAGAGCATTAAAGTTGGTAAAGGGAGAAAATGGGAAATTAATAGTGAGAATGTTTAAATGTAAGTAAACAAGATCAGGGAGATAACGTGAATAAGAAAAAGAGAAAAAAGAATATGTAAATGAAGAAATTAAAAATTATCAAGAAAAATACTAACATAGAAAATAAAAATTTATGATATAGAGAAAGTTAAAGAAGTGTGGTATAATAGGGATGAAACAATATTATTATGTAAATTCATGGGAAAATTTACTAGAAGAAGTTATTAAATCCATAAAAGTAAGGAAAAATTGGTGCACCAAGATAGCAGAGTGTTACGATTTCCTATGGAGGTGACGATACATAAGTTACCATTAAAGAAGAACATGCCATATAAAAAGAAAGTTGAAAAAGTGTATTTATTTTGTGGGGAAAAAGAGACAACAGGCCATTTTTTAAATGTAAAATAGTGGTGAAACTGGAAAATGTTGTATGAAGAAAAACATTTGAAAACATTAATGACCCAATATAGAGATAAATGTGATTATGCATGAATATTATAAAAAACAAAAAAAGAAAGAACATATGACAAGGGTAGATAAGAAGTTATTTTGTTGTAATTTGGGTTATTTGGAATGAAAGACTGAATGATATTTCATTTAATGGGAAATGGATTTTGTCAGATATATTGCAAACAATTAGATTATCACTGTGGAAGGAGTGGGAGTCAGTTATGGAAGAATAAAAATGAGGATGTTATAAGAAAAATGATAAGTAATAAAAACAGAAATTTGTATGTATGTGCCTATAAATAATAAATATGTACATTTTGTAAATATGCACATATGTAATGTTTTATGCTGTGTTGAATAAAGGACCTTTATTCTTTTCAGTAGGTGCTAGAGGATCTTTTATTTCTACCTTTGCTACCACCACATCAAGCAGATGGGATATCAGTTAAAAATCTCATCCAAAGGACGATACACTCAAGAATGTAGCACCCCCAATGCTGCACTGTAGTGTCATCACTTAATGTACCTGGTGTGGGAATAAAACCTATGGCCTTCTGCAAAGTGTGCTATCTTTTTGAACCACTGACACTGAACCAAACAACTATAAAGCACTATGGCACTATGACTGGCATTGACAGACTGTAATCTCTAGTGATTTACAAAAAAAAAGTTAAAGGAGGTTAGGCAGTTCACATGGAATATTAATGCTCTTACGTTTTCATAGTTATGGTTCAGTGTTTGACTCTGAGCCAAGTCACTTAGCTAGACAGTGCCCCCTACTGAACTAGAGCATTACACACACACACACACACACACACACACACACACACACACACACACACACACACACACACACACCCACACACACACACACACACACACACACATACACCACTCATTAATATCCTAAAGTAGAAGGTAACCACTGTCCTGAATATCAATGTCCCACTGCTGCCTTACATCCATGTTTGGGTGAATGATATTACTTGTTCCTCACACATAGAAAAACAGTGCATATCTCACACACAACAGTGTTTGAAATCACTCATGTGAAGTTCCTGCATATATTGGGAGACAATCCTGGCACTGTTAAATCTCTTGTGAGTTGATGTCTGGACATATGTACATTGTTTACATTGCACTGAGATTTCTGGGGCTGAAAAAGTATTTTAAAGCTATAGGGAATATAAATGGAACATGGAGTATTACACAAAGTATATTTAATGCATTTTATTTTTTCATTTTTTAAGTCAGGCTCAGCCCCTAGGCAGATGCCTAGGTTGCCTTGTGCTGGATCTGACTCTGCATGGCTGATATTTAGTTTTGCATCTAAAAATACATTAAGATGCCTGTGTCACAGCTAACTAAGACATGTAAAGTTAGAGGAATTGTACATATCAGTATAGACAAGGAGGACAGGGGAGAACCCCTCTAGGCAGGTGGAATGCTGCTCACTATATCAGGGGACAGCCAGGCAGATGTAGTGAAAGTTCCAAATGCATAAAATGAACAGTCTAACCCATCCCCAGTTGAACTGAAAACCCAATTGGAATTACAGAAACTGGTACTAGGGATGAATCGTCTGGAACCTGAGGTAGCTGAGAGAATGAAAAAGCTGGAAATGTAAAGAGAACAACAGCAAACCAATGAGGGGGAGAGAGAGAGATAGAGAAGCAAGGGTAGCATGAAAAGGAGATGCTGATCCCTCACCAGAGACATGTGGGTCATAAGGTTGGGGAAAACTGAACCCTAGATGCCCAGATCAGTACAAATCTCTCCTCACAATATAATGAAGCAGATGATTTTGATGGTTTTATTCTGAGAGTTGAAACAGTTTGTAACTGACACCAAGTTAAACAATGTTAATGTATGAGCTTTTTAGCTCATTTAATCATAGGGAGGGCCGTGCCTGAAATTTCCAAAATTAGTGATGTTGATTGTTTAAATTATGTTACAGTTAGAGAAAGTTTACTTGTATGTTTTAAATGGACACCCAAGCATGTCAAAAGAAATTCAGAAAATGCTGAAAAAAGGCACATGACAGTATGAATGAACAGTTTGCAGAAATTAATATTTACTTTCATAGTTGGTGAGTGAATGTATGGTCAATACATCTGAAATGTTTGCAAATATTTTGGTAAGGGAACAATCCCTCAGAGCTGTACCTGAAGACATGAAGTTCTAGTTGACAGACCAGAGCTGTAACTGTGATGAAAAGATGAGAAAGAACGTGGACCTATATCTACCGAGCAGGTTGCAATTGCATAAGAAGGGGGTATCCAGTATTGCACGTGGGTGTAAGGTAACCCATGGGATGGCCTAAAGTAACATAGGTGGTTCCATAGGTAAAGGGAGCAAGTCATGAGTATATGCTCAAGTTATGGGAGTTAGATCTTTTAAGCATAACAGACAAGGAGAGTGTATAGTCTCACTGTCTACTGAGGAAGGATGGGGAGCAAATGTCACTGGAAACAGCAACAGGGGAAGAACTATGAGAGAGGTATGTTGTCTAGAGACAACAGTTGCACAGAATTACAAGACTCTGTATACTATCCTGGTGGAGTGTAAAGAGCCTGTTGTGAAGAGAAACACAGCCTCTGATGTAGCCATTGTTAAGCTAGCAGTAATCAAAAAGGATCACTGCTTATCTAGGCAGTCAACTCCACTTAGCACTTTTGGAGAGATACATTTTCAGGTACCTCTGGTCAGGCTTTACCAAGGCTGAGAAAGGAACAAGGGATCATAGGTTCATAGGTTCATAGGTAGGTACTAGGCTATCTGCCCGAGGGCATTTATAAGCCTAGCCAGAGTGTGTCAGCTTTCGCCACCCCATTGATTAATTAACTGAGCCTCTGTCAAGAAGAGCCAATAAAGTGATCCCAGGGGTGTATTTTCTGTTACCCATCCATTCATCAAGGTTTCTCTTGAAGAGTGTTAGTGAGAAGCTCTGCCTAATGTAGTTAGGAATTTTGTTCCAAAGCATGGGGAGTCTCTGTGATAGGAATATATCCCTTCAGCATGTTCTATTTATTGTTGTGGCGAGGTTTAGCTCACTAGAGCAAGTGGCTCGCAGTGACTTGGATTTCTTTACGTGGAGAATGTCCATCAATTCTGAGTTGGACATGGCTTTGTAAGTCAGGCAGAGATCATCTCTGAGTAAGCGATATGCCACTGAGTACAGCTGGAGTTTTTCCAGTCGGGCTACATAGGACATGTGTTTGAGACCAGTAATCCTCTTGGTGAGGTACTTTTGTGGTCTATCCAGCTGTTGGAAGTGTCTTGTGAGGTAGAAGCAGGTGACTGTGTTTGAGGATATGCCATTAGATGTCCTAACATATAATGACATTGACAACACAGTGCCTTGTGTGTATGTGATTACATGCAGCCAGTTATGGAGGCAAACACATGATGGTGGCAATAAGGTGGAGACCCAGTTGGGACTCACACATTCAACCAGGTCTGGCAATTTAACTGTTTCAGAAGGGAGCTGCTCTGTAGCAGGAAGGTGAAACTGAACCATGGCAGTTGAAATGTATTTGGCTTTCCTTGGAAGGGATTCTTGAAGAGGAGAGGTAGGTGGTAGTAGTCATCCTGAATTTGAGACAGCACTGTCAGAGGATACTAGTCTTCCTAAGGAAGGGGAGCCAGGGAGCATCACAAAAAGGAGCTGAAACAAGCTTAGCTCTCAGAACCTGCTTTACAGGATGTGAGGGAGGGAACCAGGTAAGCTACAGATCTTCAAAGCCAGGAGGCAGTCCATGTAGTAGGACAAAGTCTTGCTTTAGAGAGAATGGACCCAAGAAGGAGCTTGAGTGAGGGAGAGAGGGAGAAAATAATATAGTAGTTGGTTTCACCTAGAACTTGCTGACAGACACTTCTGGCCATAGACCATGATACTCCTTTTGCAATTCATAATAGCTTAAAGCATACTGAAAGATGTCTTATGCAGTTTTGATTGACCAGATATTGCAAAGGATGAGACAAGGTACTACAAGGTATGTCAGTAATGCCAAAAGGCTAGGAAGGCAGGAGACAAAGATAAAGTTATTTGAAGGCTTTGGCTATTATTAAGGAACTGTTTCAGAGGATAGTTTTAGACGTTGTGGAACTTCTTACTACCCAAGCTCAACAGGTATGAAATATATCTTGATGGAGGGGCATTAGCAATCTAGATACCCAGAGGTTATAGTGCTGCCTCCTTTGAAGTAGAGAAGGCGGCAAATGTTCTGACAGACATTTTCAGCAGGTTAAGATTTCCTAAAGAAATTCTGACAGACAGAGGTACCAATCTGATGTCAGACTTGCTGGCCTGTGTATGGAAATGTTGTGGGTTACAGCATTTAAAGGCTTCCCTATGCCATACACAGACTAATGGTTTGATGGAGAAATTTAACTCTATACTAAAGTCTATGTTGAAAACATTTACAGATTAGATTAAGTAGGTGTGGGACAAGTACCTGTCCCATACCCCCTTTGCATGCATGTAGATGCCCCAGGAATCCACAGATTTTTGTTCTGTCTTTGAGCTGCTCTTTGGTCACAATATGATGGGGTCCCTCTATTTAATCCATTGTTTGTGGGAGGGTTAGTGTGATTTCCACAATGAGACTGTTATGGAGTTTATCCTAAACTTCATAACTTTGCTTAGGTAGCTCATGGGGATGGCCAGGAGCACCTAGCACATGCACAAATACAACAAAATGTCTGGCATGATGGGGCAGACAGAGCCAGGTAGTACTGTGCTGGACAGCATGTGATGGCACATATTCCTCTTAAACACAACAAGCTGCAGGCAGCCTGGAGGAGTCACATCAGTATTCTGAAAAAAAGGTGAGTGATGTTAGCTACATGGTAGAGTTACCAGGCAGGCAGATGGTAGAAGCACAAACTATTCCATGCTAATATGATAAAGTCCTACCATGACAGAGAGGCCCTGGTAATCAATATGTGTAGTGGGTTGTAGGTGGAGCCAGAGAAGCATCTGGAGGTGTATATCCTTGCTGAAGTTTATTCTGACACATTAGTGGATGACTTAGCCCTATACCAGCAGCTTTCCTGTACCTAGGTTCCAGAATTCCAAGTAATACAACAGAAATTTGGGACCATGCTTGCTGGTAAGCCCAGGTGTGCTCACTTGGAGGAGCACCATATGGACACAGGTTCCCAGCACCCAAACAAACAAGCTCCTTATTGAATGCCTGAAAAAAATTAGGCAAACTCTGAGAAGGAGGATCTGGGGTAAGCAGAGACTCCAACAGTTCCTGTAAATTTCCAGTGATGCTGGTGCCAAGGAAAACTCTCAGCTCCAGATTTTATGTTGGCTACAGAAAACTAAATGGTCACACAGAGTCAGATGCTTAACCAATTCCTAGTTTGGTGATGCTAAGAATCTAACCATTACAGACTTGACCAACTATAACTGGGGGATATCTTTGCTACCTGAAGTCTGGGAGAGGTCATTTATAATCCCCTTTTGGTTATATAAGTTTACTAAATGTCCTTTGGAATGAATAGTGTCCAAGTAACTTTCCAGAATCTTGCAGGTCCCATCCTAGTATGACTGGGAGATAATACTCTTGCTTACTTGCATGATATTACCATCTATATAGCCAGTTGTAGCAAAAAATGATCAACATGCCAGGAAGGCATAAATAGCCAGGGAAGTGTTATAGCTAGGCTTGTATAGGCCCTAGGGCTGATAGCCTAGTACCAACCTATGAACCTATGAACCTATAAGGTGTTGGGCAGACTGCAAAAGGTATGGCTAACTTTTAAGTCCAATAAGTATCTAGTAGGTATGGTAGTGGTATTTTGGGTAGTAGCAAGATTAAGCTACAGCCTGCTATGGCCAAGTACATGTTCATATGACCTACCACTGCTACAAAGAAGCAGGTAAAGGCATTCTTAAGGGACAGAGGGGTTTTATACATCCTTTATCCCACACTACAGAGTGATAGCTACTCCCCTTACAGACCTTACCAAAAGAAGACATTTCAAATATTTAAAGAGACTTTGTGTACCCACTAATAATAGCCTGCCTCAATTATATTCAAGAATACATTGTGCAGCTAGACAGTTCTAAGCATGCTAGGTTTCCTCAAAGGGAAAAGAGTGTCCTATTGTGCTATTGGCAGACATCAACCCTTGGAGGAATCCTATGTAGTGATAGAAAAGGAATGCCTGGACGTAGTCTGGGATTTTCAAAAGTTTCAGTCCTGCCTGTACATCAGAAAGTTCACTGTAATTAGAGACCACAGTCCCGGAAAGTGGTTACACATGGGAAGTTGACAGAATGGAAAGCTTTCTAGATGAAATTTAGCCTTGTAGTCCTATAACATGGCTATCCAGCATAGGAGTGATACTGCTAATGCAATGCAGATATCTACCAAGAAAGGGAATGGTGTAGCGAATAAGACTGCATCCTCACCTTAACCTCCATTTTTTGAGGGATATTTTCAGAGGACTTACTTGTGATGCCATGGGAAAGAAACTGGTTTAAAAGTGGGCATTTCTACTCTTTTTTTCCATTACTTTAGACTGCAACACATTTGCAAGATATATTTAAGCTTTGTAAAATCTGCTGTGAAGCTGCACTGTAAAATTGCATTTATAAGCTATCTTAACAGTGCTAGGAGAATTTGTTCTTTTATATAATATAGAGAACACAGGTATAACACCTGTAAATCTGTTCAGCTGGAAATTATAGTAATTGTGTGATGAAATGCAGTCAGTTGTACAAAGAGCAACTTTGTTACATTCCAAGAATTCGGTCATACATAGCATAGCTGCAATTTCTACCCTCAAAGCACCCAAATTAGCTTACTGTAAACCCCTGCTATATCACCCCTTTGTAGTTCACTTACGGAAGACCTGACAATGAATGGGCACTTTCTGAATTTCTCTGCTGTCAGTTTAGTAGTATGAGCATCCTGAGCCAATGTAGGAATTGTCTTATGTTCACTGACAACCAACTAATCCCTAGAGAAATGGACAGAGTATGTAAGCAATATAATTGCACAACATCATTGGAGGTAAGACTCACACAGAAATACTCAAAATAAAAATAAGGTTGTCAGTAACGTAAGCATTAAATCCACCTCACATAGTGATGATCCATCACATAGTCCAACATATGCTGAAGCACTTAAAAGCAATCTTCCTAAACCCAAAGACCTCCTAGACATTTATCCTACAAAAAAGGAATCTATCCAGCCCATGATGGGACAGTCAGAGCCAGGCAGCACTCTGCTGGACAGCATGTGATGGCGCATATTCCTCTTAAACACAACAAGCTGCAGGCAGCCTGGAGGAGTCACATCAGTATTCTGAAAAAAAGGTGAGTGATGTTAGCTACATGGTAGAGTTACTAGGCAGGCAGATGGTAGAAGCACAGACTATTCCATGCTAATATGATAAAGCCCTACCATGACAGACAGACCTTGGTAGTCAGTAAGTGTAGTGGGTTGTGGGTGGAGCCAGAGAAAAATCTGGAGGTGTATATCCTTGCTGAAGTTTAGTCTGACACCTTAGTGGATGAGCTAGCCATTTACCAGCAGCTTTCCCATATCCAGGTTCCAGAATTCCAAACAGTACAACAGGAATTTGGGAATATGCTTGCTGGTAAGCCAAGGTGTTCTCACCTGGAGGAGCACCATATGGACAAAGGTTCCTAGCACTCAGTTAAATAAGCCTCTTGCTGGATTCCTGAAAAAGTTAGGCAAACTCTGAGAAGGAGGATGTGGGGGTAATCAGAGACTCCAACAGGTTCTGCACATTTCCAGTGATGCTGGTGTCAATAAAAACTCTCAGCTCCAGATTTAATGTTGGCTTCAGAAAACTAAATGACCACACAGAGTCAGATGCTTAACCAGTTCCCAGTTTGGTGATGCTAAGCGTCTAACCATTACAGACTTGACCAATGATAACTGGGGGATATCTTTGCTACCTGAAGTCCGGGAGTGGTCATTTATAATCCCCTTTTGGTTATATAAGTTTACTAAATGTCCTTTGGAATGAACAGTGTCCAAGCAACTTTCCAGAATGTTGCAGGCCACATCCTAGTATGACTGGGAGATAATGCTCTTGCTTACTTGGATGATATTACCATCTATATAGCCAGTTGTAGCCAAAAATGCTCAACATGTCAGGAAGGTGTTGGGCAGACTGCAAAAGGTATGGCTAACTTTTAAGTCCAATAAGTATCTAGTAGGTATGGCAGAGGTATTTTGGGTAGCAGCATGATTAGGCTACAGCCTGCTATGGCCCAGTACATGTTTATATGACCTACCACTGCTACAAAGAAGCAGGTAAATGCATTCTTAAGGGATAGAGGGGTTTTATACAACATTTATCCCACACTACAGAGTGATAGCTACTCCCCTTACAGACTTTACCAGAAAGAAGACATTTCAAAAATTTAAAGAGACTTTGTGTGCCCACTAATAAAAGCCTGTCTCAATTAGATTCAAGAATACATTGGGCAGCTAGGCAGTTCTAAGCATGGCGTGGGTACTGTACTTTGCTAGGTTTCCTCAAAGGGAAAAGAGTGTCCTATTGTGCTATTGTGGCAGACATCAACCCTTGGAGGAATCCTATATAATGATAGAAAAGGAATGCCTGGACATGGTCTGGGATTTACAAGAACTTCTGTTCTGCCTGTACGTCAGAAAGTTCACTGTAGTTAGAGACCACAGTCCCTGAAAATGGTTACACATAGGAAGTTGACAGAACGGAAAGCTTTCTAGACAAAATTTAGCCTTGTAGTCCTATAACATGGCTATCCAGTATAGGAGTGATACTGCTAATGCAATGCAGATGATCTATCAAGAAAGGGAATGGTGTAGTGAATAAGACTGCATCCTCACTTTAACCTCCGTTTTTTGATGGATGTTTTCAGGGGACTTACTTGTGATGCCGTGGGAAAGAAACTGGTTTAAAAGAGGGCATTTGTACTTTTTTTCCTGTTACTTTAGACTGAAACACATTTGCAAGATATATTTAAGCTTTGTAAAATCTGCATTGAAACTGCAATGTGAAATTGCATTTACAAGCTATCTTAACAGTGATAGGAGACTTTGTTCTTTTATATAATATATAGAACACAGGTATAACACCTGTAAATCTGCTCAGCTGGAAATTATAGTAATTGTGTGATGAAATGCAGTCAGTTGTACAAAGAGCAACTTTGTTGCATTCCAAGAATTCGGTCATACATAGCATAGCTGCAATTTCTACCCTCACAGCACCCAAATTAGCTTACTGTAAACCCCTGCTATATCACCCCTTTGTAGTTCACTTATGGAAGACCTGACAATGGATGGGCACTTTCTGAATTTCTCTGCTGTCAGTTTAGTAGTATGAGCATCCTGAGCCAATGTAGGAATTGTCTTATGTTCACTGACAACCAACTAATCCCTAGAGAAATGGACAGAGTATGTAAGCAATATAATTGCACAACATCATTGGAGGTAAGACTCACACAGAAATACTCAAAATAAAAATAAGGTTGTCAGTAACGTAAGCATTAAATCCACCTCACATAGTGATGATCCATCACATAGTCCAACATGTGCTGAAGCACTTAAAAGCAATCTTCCTAAACCCAAAGACCTCCTAGACATTTATCCTACAAAAAAGGAATATTTACCAACCCCAAAAGCACTCCACCAAAACACTACCCAATACAGCACACGCAGTAACAACCTTTGTTATTTTAGTCATAGGAGATTCCATTGTGAGACTTACAGAAGTCTTGCTCACCAGGCTAAATAATAAGAAAATCACAGCCAGTTGCTTTTCAGGGAGCCAGCATCTGCCAAATCATCCATGCACAAAAGTCATTAGACCACAAGTACCAGTATGACTCAGTCCTAGTTCATGTGGGTGTAAATGACCTGAGATGTACCTCCTTGCAAGACATAAAGAAAAACATTATGGAGTTCTTGGACTATATGTATCCCAGGGTGGTACCTGCCTAACACCGAGCAACATTCTACCATCACCAAAGATAATGTCACAATATGAACAAAAGGTAATTGACTTCAATAACTTGCTTACTTTTTTATGTCATTCCAAGAGGGTGCAATATTTGTCAGCATGGGAGAATATAGCCAACAGACCGCTTTGCTCTGTCAAGGATGATATGCACCTGTCCACTCTAGGTTTTTGAATATTGTTACTGCGCAACATCAGAAGCCTAAACAAGAAACTCTACTCCCTCCAGAATCTACTCACCCTGGAGAATGTGAACTTGTGTACAGTTACTGAGTCAAGGAGAGCACCCTGGCAGTGCTGGGCTACAATACCTGCCACACATTTAGACCAGCTACTGCACAGGCAGGAACCAGAGGTGGAGATAGCTCAATCTGTATCAACAACAAACTCACTTCAAGACTAGTCAAACAAGATGAAGTGCTTGAGCTTCTCCATGTCCAGATTTCTATTGACAAAGTTCCATATCATATCCTTGCAAGATATAGATCATCCTCTATGACCAAAAAACCCATAGTTCATATGTGGACTTACTGGAGGTGCTCACCATTTGACCCAATACCATATTCATGGGATACTTTAACTACCCCACTATAAACCACAATACTTGCATGATCCCAAACTTACTGGCCCAGAGATCCTGGACATTGCAAACAAAAACACCTTAGACCAGATAATACATACACTGACTGGGGTGAAAACATCCTTAACCAGGTATTCACAAACGTAGGAGAACACTGTACCCTCCAACTCCCCTCCCTTTGTAGTGTCCTCTCTGATAAGGTCAGGCCACAAAGCTGTCTTCTTCATAATAAAATCATTTCTGTGACCACAGTTAACATTAGTAACTATTCTAAGGCAAACTTCATACTACTAAGTGATAACCTGTCAAAATGTAAAGCCCCCAAATCCTGAGAACACAGCTCCCTATGTGGAATTGTCTTAGAAACCCCATACAAACCTGTCAACAAATGCATAGAAACAGCTGTGCCCACAGGAAATATTCCTACTACTAACTCAATAAATGAACCACTCTGGTTAAAACCAAAGATAAACAGGTTTACAACAATAGTCAAAAAGCCATAGTCAAGAGTAGGAACTGCTATCCCATCATGAAAAAAACACTATAATCAATATAAAAACCAAACAAGTAAGGGGAAAATTTTCTACTAAAGCCAAATTTGAGGTAAAGATAGCCTCCCTGACAAAGGACATCCCAAGGCTTTCTTTATCTATGTCTGAAACCTGAAAGGCAGCACTAGCAGTGTGCAGAACTGATTATAAATGGCATCACCTACATGGAGCTGGAAGATATAGCAAATCTGATGGCCAACAAATGCAGCTCTAATTTTACCCCACTCCCCCAGGAAATACAATCAAATATTAACCCCCCCCAACTGTCACTAGGGAGCAGGTCCTAGATATGCTCTCTAAGGCCAAAAACACTGCATCAATGGGCTCTGATAATATCTTATGATGCCTCTTAAATAGCCTGAAACATGACCTGTTGGGACCATGAAAGTCACTGTTTAACCATAGCCCCCAGATAGTCTTTGTGACATGTGAATGGAGATCTGCAATGGTCATCTCTCTGTACAAGAGTGAGCCATCCAACAGACCCCTGCAACTTCAGACACATACGTCTGACTAGTCTCATATGTATAGCTGTGAAAAGAATTAACACTGAAATGATTAATAAAGGCATTGAAAATCTTCAAACACTGAATCCAATCCATTTTGGTTTAGTCAAGGGAAGATAATTCTTACTCATGCTGGTGTACTTTTTTGAGAGGGTCTCCAAGGCAATAGATGAGGGCAAAATAGTGCATACTGCCTATGATGACCTGGCTAAGGCATTTGATACAATACATGACTCAGGCATTGTAAACAAACCCATGGATATAGGCATAAACCCCTATGCTACACTCTAGACAGATGGCTGGCTTTCAGATAGGACCCAGGAAGTTAGGATAGGGGGAAACCACCTCCACAAAGAGGCCAACACTAACGGAGTCCCTCGGAGCTCTGTGTTGGGTCCACTTCTTTTTAGGATCTACTTCTCAGAAGTCAAGGGCAATGTCAAGTTTGGTCAAGTTTGCAGATTATTGTAAACTAGGAGCAGTCATAGAATCCCCCAAGATACTAATATCTTACAGGAAAGACAAATGCAGACAAATGACTGGTGCCAAAGCCACAGCTTAAAACTCAGTGCTAAGAAATGTGTAATAGTACTCTTTGGAAAGTCTGCTGCTATCCTAGAAATTTACCTCATTGATAACACACCCCAAAGAGTAGAACCAGTAATCAGGGATTTGGGTATGCACCCCTAAGAGTAGAACCAGTAGTCAGGGATTTGTGTATGCATGTAACAACCTGACTTTCACCCAAATATGTGCCTAAGGTAGTAAGGAAATCATTCTATATCAATTTGATTTAGTGCCTTCCTTTAAAAAATAAAAGAATAACCAAATTTCTTATTCCCTGCATAATCAAGAGAGTATACTCTTAAGATGTGGGGCTGGAGCTATCATTTGTGTTCCATTTCACTTTCATTGACTTATAGTGTTGATTCACCTTCCCTGCTGGGTGTATGTGTGGTATGATCAAACCAGTATCAAGGGGCCGTCCAGTTTGTCTCCTCACCACCATATTATGGGGCATACAACTTGCTAATAACATCCTGAAGACATTAGAAAGGTCATACTGGACTGTCCTTCAGCCTTAATAATGTAACAAAGGTGGGCTTTGAGTAAGTCAGGTACAATTTCTATGAAGTTGTACATTTGTGTTTGTGCAATGTTACACTGGAGTTTGGTCATACTTTGTGTATTGTATATGTGTCATAAGCCAAGGCTACAGCATTTATCCAGTATCACCTGTACAACAGTATCAAAATGTGAGGGCCTAGTACATTTGGACACATTATACATATAGCAAATAGACTAATAGTAGCTACAGTGCCTGCACTTACCAGTTAGATGACCTTGTGGAATTTTCCAGTGCAGGAAATGGTGATATAGCTGAGATGTGTGCCAGATATAAGAATCATGTGAACTGTCTGGATGCTAAGGCAGCCATGTTAGTTATGTTATCATATACAGTACATGCCACCTGACAGTTCATAGAATGGTAACCCGTCCTGTTCCTGAACCTTTGTGACTGTGGGACAAGTGAGGTTGCTATTTTTACTTCTGTGCAATGTGTGGCACCCAGCACCTCAGAAAAGTGGGCAATTTTATAGAAGGCATTCATGGCATTAAATCTCTCATGTTATAAGCTAGGAAATTATATATAATTTTACATATATAGAATCATTATGTTGAGGAACTTGTTATGTATTCTGGAGGCAGAGGCCTTTGAAATACCCAAAGTGTCCTCAGCTGGTCTCTGAAAGGTTTTTGTAGCTAGAATAGAAAAGGCTATGTAAAACTTATTCTCCACACCCATCCATGCTTACTGATTCCATGAGTAAATGATGATGCCAACTAAGACCTAAACAATCTCCTGATTAACTCTAAAGTGATCAATGATCTCCTGACCAGTGAAAATGTAATGTCATCTGCTGACAGTATCATTTATGTTGGTGTCAGAAAGCTCCTCGCACATACTGAAAGGAACTGCTTGTGTTAGGAATTAGAGTATGTTGATATATAACAGCTGCTATGACTTCAGGCATTCTGCCTATCCACAGTGATGAAGTCTTTGGTGTGCTTTGCTGTTTTATAGCTAGGTGCCCAGAGCTGTGCAAAGCCCCTCTATACGACAATGACTTGCAACTATATTTACCTCATATACATTTTAATATCATTAGGACCTATTCTACTACTCTCTTTAATTCATGTGTCATTATGCAATCATTTGCATATAGTTTGTGTTGCACTTTAGGGCTTAATCTGTAACTGGGACTACTAATCATTACAAAACTGTGCCAGTCTGAATGCAGCCAATACATATCTGCACTGCATTCTACACTCTGCTTTTTGTTTACATACACTGAATCACAACTAAAGTGCTAAATGTCTTCACCTGTTTACTGAGTGTCACCCTAAGTTGCCAGATGGTGCACTTAGCTGTGCATGAATCCTGGCCATAAGTTATTCACTTAACAGATAGTTATGAGAGCCACTGTTTAACATGGTCAAAAGAAAAATGGATGCCTGTAACTGCCAGAGCTACCTTTCTACTTAATTTTTCACTTTTTAAAAACTGACCAAGTTTGCGGATGATTGTAAACTAGGAGCAGTCATAGAATCCCCCAAGATACTAACATCCTACAGGAAAGAGAAACACAGACAAATGACTGGTGCCAAAGCCACGGCTTAAAACTCAGTGCTAAGAAATGTATAATAGTACTCTTTGGGAAGTCTGCTGCTGTCCTAGAGAATTACCTCATTAATAACACACCCCTAAGAGTAGATCCAGTAGTCAGGGATTTGGGTATGCATGAAAATAATAACCTGGTTTTCAACCAACATCTAAGGTAAAAATGAAATAATTCTATGTCAATTTGATTTAGTGCCTGCCTTTAAAAATAAACAAATAATCACATTTCTTATTCCCTGCATAATCAAGAGGGTATACCCTTAAGCAGGCCATAGTATTTCTGTTGTATTCATTAGTTTCTGTTAGTGCCTGGAATCCCATCCGTCCACATTGTATTAAAATGATCCCATACTGACACATATCCAAATCTTCCTTAGCTCACAAGATGCATGGATTGTTTTGCAAGAAGGCTTAATAGTAGCTTGGGGGTAAGAGCCGTACCTTACATGTTCAAGATCTAGGGTTCAGTCTTTATCTCCATTCACTGTCTCTATGTATTTTGCACATTCTTCCTGTGCCTACAATATTTTTTTGTACTCCAGATCCCTCCCTCAACAAAAAAAGAAATAAATAATAAATAAAAAACTTGCTTTATAATTGGCTATGATAAACTGAAACAGCAGTGAGCAGTTGTCAGTGTGACAGTACAGTACTAGGTATGGACATGTTGTCAGAGTTAAATGTTTTAAATGTCAGTAAGAAGACTTTATGGAGAAATAAAAATGCTACAGAATGTACAGTAGTGCAAATAGAAGACACTTGTAAAAATGTATGCAGTAGATTTTTTAAATTCTGTATGTTATTTATACAATTAGTTACTACAGGAATACACAGATCTGTGGGCTGAAGACAAAATAAATTCTGGTACATTTACTGCAGCTGAAGTGCAGACAGGAAAGTTACCACATTTTCAAAAACAGTATGTTATTCTCTGAGCAGAAATGATGGACAGGAAAGGAGTATGGACAGTAAGAAAAAAGATGACAGTTACAGGCTAGTACAAAATTTAAAATTGGTGTATGTATTCACAATTCCAGAAACGCAAGATGTGTGTGATACACCAAATGACAGTCAAGTTAAATCTAGAGAATAAATGATGTACAGTTATAGACCTGTCAGATGAATTTTTTGCAATTGTTTTGTTTCAGTGGACATCATCAAGACTATTAAATTATGGTAATAATGTGTTGCAATGCATAAATAATATCTTGATACAGACAGGGAGAGAAAAGGAACATTTATAGATATTAAATGATGTTTTGCTGGTTTTACAGACTGTAGAAGTTAAAGTAAATGTTATAGTTTTAAAAGTGACAGCACAGTCAAAAGGTTAGTTTCAATAAAAATTGTACAACATAAATATGTGTCAGTGAAGTCACAGGTTTAAATTTCATTGAAGGAAAGAATGCAATGTAATTTAATGTACAAGGAAACTTCACATACTTGTAAAGAACAGGTAAGTAAAGCTACAGAATCAGATCGGTTCAATTCTAGTATTAAATTTGCATATGTAAATGGTTCAAGATTTTACATTTCATGCAGAAACTGCAGTTTACCAGAACACACCAGAGGCACAGACTTATATAACTGAGTTATCAGATTACAGGTCAGCTCTGTGAAATTAATTAAATATGTTACTGTATGTTATAAAACAGTATGGTAAAAAAGCAGTAACAGTTCTAACTATTTATCTGGAGATTTGGACTACAAAAAATTGTAGAAAATAATGATAAACACTTGCAGCATTCAGAAGAACTGGGAGTTAAATGATGTCAGCTGAAAGAACAGATACATGTAAGACAGTGGGTGGACAGCCGCACACTGAAGACATTCTTTTGTATAAATTACAGTCTGATGGTCACAGGGTAAAAAATTAAACAGTTAAGATTAATTTCTTGAAAGGTGCAGAAATGCAAAAAATGCTGAAGAATTAGTACAGTGTTAGATTATTACTTTAGTTTCATTTGAGTATATGACAGGGAGAAAAATGCCACTGAGATTTCTGTTTGATTCAGTAATGAAGTTACAGCCTTACTACTTCGCTATAGTACATTATTAGTTTGGTTACAGACCTACAATAATTGATTTATTAGTAATACTGGTTTGTCTCAGGCAGAAAAAAATGTATATAAAGTCAGGGCAACAAGCATTTCCTATTGGTTTGTAACCATTAAAGGTGCAAATGTTATTTTAGGAGCTTGATTTTTTTACAGATATTATACTGGAAGGACAAGTTTACAACAGAAATGTTTTTGATGCAACTTCATTTATAAGTGCATTAAAGGTTCAAGATATTCTGTCCACAGCCTTGTCACAGGGGTATTTGTAATAGAGACTAAATATGGACACTTCAGGACATTAGGGTGGCTTCTCCAGCACCTCAGCAGTGACTGGGACAATGCACAGTAAGGCTTAAGACAAGAGCTATGTTGCACAAGTCATGTATCAAGATCAACAGAAAAGACACGAGTGAACAATTTAAGAGTATGTAAATAATTTTTTCAATGTTTCTTTAAATGTAATGTGGTTAACTGCATAGATTATTCAGTGCATATACATTATGCTAATTGAATTTATGTACATTTGTTTCAGTTATCTAAAAAAATACTTTAGGGATATAACATGTGCATAATACAACTGTAGATATATATTTATGCAGATTAGTTTAGAGTTAATGAAAGTATAATAGAAACAGAGATGCAGAAGTGTATTCATGCAAATTAGTAATGTAACAACATTAAGTATTTCAACCCGATTTTCAATTTTAAGTTATGTTTTCAGACAATTGCATAACAGTACCAGATTTCAGTTAATGCTTTTATCTGTGTTCAAATGCTACTGCAAAAAAAAAAATGTTCCTTTAGTTTCCAGAACATACCATTTATGCACAGCTATTTCTAATGTTCAGTATAAATCACTATTCCTTTAGGGTCAGTTTCAGTCAGATTTCAGCAAGATTACATTGCACCTCACATCATTCAGTCATTAGGTTTAAGGATAAAGTGACAGAATTATTTATAAAATGCTTATCGAGATATGTTATAAATTTACCTTAAGGATATGTAGCATACACAAGGAATGGCAGGTCAGGCTTCATTTGTTAATAAAGTTAAGCAGGCACTGACAAGGTATGCAAAGGTATAAATCTGAAAGGTAAAAAGCATAGGTTTTAGTACTATCACAGCACATAGAGATTTCAAAGGTAAATATACAGGATTATTAGCAACACTTTAACAAATCTAGCTGAAGATGTTCAGAAACAAGTTAATACAGTATATGGTAATTATGCTTTTTAAAGTTACATATATTATAGGTGTAAAAAGAGAGTTTAGACAAAACATGTTAAAGAATTGCCCAGTTAAATTAAATCCAGAAAAAATTCAGTTACTTAACAGGCCAAAAATGCTCAAGTAACACCTAGTGGTCAAAAATAAATTTGCAAGTTTATTTACCAGATAAAGAGAAATTATTTTATAGCTGCTATATTAGTTCTGGTGATCATTATAGTACCCTTTACAGACTATATTAATAGATTTCTAAAGTAATTACAAAATCAAATCCCAGTTGAGGGGTTTCAGGAACATAAAATATTTTGCTAGAATACATCCTACATAAATACAGTTCTTCATTTTATATTTCATATTTTAAGGATAACCACAGAAACAGATCCCTGTTCAGGCACCTAAGGATACGTTGTAAGATCACTTTCATTTAAATGTAGTCTGTTGGACATAAATACAGCTTTCTCTGTGCATAGACCTAGAAATGCAGCAATAGCAAAGCAGGTCTATATCTTAATTTTGTATTTCCCATTTTACATGCAGTGTCAGTAAGTGTAGTTTCAATAGAAAGGAATATTTCAGTGAGGGATACAAATTAGCTCAGAGAAATAACCTTCAGTCTGAAATACTGATAAGAATGGAATGTGCTAATAGGATTTACAGAACATCTTGGGTACAAACAGAACCTGTTTAGATAATACAAGGCTTGAGAACCAAGGTTAAAAGAGGCATGCAGAACTTGGAAATGTAGAGGGTTTTAGCATTATGACAGATACTTTCTAGAAAGAATTAATTTCAGTTTAAAGAAGACAGGAGTCAATTCAGTTCAGTTTAGTTTGTTACTGATATTCAGGAAAATGAGTATAGAAACTCAGTTTAGTTAAGACTGAGCACAGAAGTTAGGTCAAATGTCCAACAGTTCAGAAACTACAGTAAACGAGGCAGTTTATATTAATTCTGCCATTGTGGTGAAAAGTAACAATTCTGAGTTCATAGTTACTAAGGACAGTATAATTCAGTCTAGTTCAGTTATCAGCACTGTTATTTGAGATGGTAAGACTTGCTCGGATTTTCTTGAATTTCTTCATCTACCTGCACTACATGCTGCTACTACATAATAAACCATTATCAGAGTTACTGTGTGTACAGACTTTTATTCTGAAAAGTATAAGCATTTTGGCACAGAAAGGAAAAACTGAGATATCAGGCACTTATTCTGGGTAATTAAAAGATAAATATATTTATTCCAGTTATTCTATTGTCTGAAATATATCAGCTTATAATTAATGTAAAAAAAATCAATGTAAAAAAAGCTGCATAAGCTATACAGGAAGAATTAACCATGGAAATAAGAAAGGTGGAAATGAACCTAAGGAACAGGTAATCTGAAAGAAAACAAGTGGTAGGAGAAACTAACAAGGGGACTCTGTGGGCTAGTGGGACAGGTGTGGTTGGTGCTATCAGGCTGTTGGTCTGCAGTCCTCCCCCATCCCCACAAGCAATGTAAATCAGACATTATTGGACTGATATGATTGGCTAGGTTGGTAAATTGGAGCCCAAGTTGCAGTTTTTGCCTCACAATGCTCTGATCTCCAGTTTGTTCCTCAGCTGGAGTCCCTTCTCTCCTGGAACGCATGGCCTGCCTGTGTCCATAGTGTTTTTTAGTGGGTGCCTCAGTTTCTTCCCCCATCTATAAGATGTGTCATGGATGAATTAATATTCCTGCAAATTGCTCCTAAGTATCCTTATCGTGCTGATGTTTGTGTGTGTGTGTGTGTGTGTGTGTGTGTGTGTGTGTGTGTGTGTGTGTGTGTGTGTGTGTGTGTGTGTGTGTGTGCAGATTTATCCACACGTGCACTATCAGGCACTAGCACTGCATTCAGAATTTGTTCCTGCCTTGTCCCTGTTGCCTGCTGGAAAAAACTATCCATTCCATGATTCAGGTTTGGTTAATGAATGGATGAACCATATTTAAGAAGCTGCCTTAAGGAAAGGAACTACACATTTTATACAGACCACAACAAGGTAACATAAGAGAAAATAAAAGTTGTGTCTGTACTTCGTAAACAAAAAGCACCCTAGCAAATCTTTTCTGTCTTAAAGTGGGCACACGAAGAGAAGCATAAATCCCTTGACACACCAGTATTTTTATATCTGAGACAATGGATTTGCACTTTCCAACTATCACTGTAGCCAGCCTGTAAGAAATGGGAGTCCTGAGACAATGTAGCAATTGCATTACATTTTCTGACAGCCACCTAACTCTTAAACAATCTAATAAAGTATATGAGACATGAACTTATACACTATTTCTGGAAGCAAAGCTCTCACACATAGCAACTACAGATACCAAATGAGTTGTCAGAAACACACAACACTACACAATGCCTACCACACACACACACACACACACACACACACACACACACACACACACACACACACACACACACACACACACACACACACACACACACACACTCACAGGTACACACCACATGACAATCACATACACTATGTTGAGGCTCTTAAAAGTAATCTACCCAATCCAAAACTTCAAATACCTCCCAAATACAGTAATTACAATACATATTATCAGGAAAATCAACAACACATGACAAAAGCAGCACCCACCATAGCACATTCAGTCTCAACTCTAAGACTAAGTCCGTAAGGTAGACACCACTTAGTCCAACATTTTAATCACAGCAGACTCCACTGTGAGGCACACTGATGTCCCACTCACCAGGCTAAGCAAGGACAGGTTTACAGTCAATTGCCTCTTAGGCTCAAGGATCCATTAGATCACATACCCACTCAGGTCAATCAATCAACCAACCAAAGAACGGCTATGACTCTGTCATAGTCCATGTGGGAGTAAATGATTTGAGCTGTACTTTCCTGTACTATATGAAGAGAGAAATGATGAAGTTCTCTGACTCACATCCCAGGCAGGTATGAGCCTATCACTAAGTACCATTCTACTTTCTCCTTTGATGATGCCACAAAAGGAACATAAAATAATCTATAACTGGCTCAATTTCTGGTATCATTTGAAAGAATTATGATATTTGTTAGCCTGGTAGAATATGGCAGGCAGATATTGATGCTTCACCAGAGATGATCTGCACCTGGATATCCCCTCTAAGTTTTTGAATATTGGCTAAAACACTGTCTACCCCATACTGCATTTTTAGACATTGCAGGTCTGATAAACTGCTGGTCATAGTTATACCAACACAGATTAATCTAAAAAGAATATTGCTCACTGCCAAGAGTCTAAGCAAAAAACTCCATTCTCTGACAGCTCTCCTGACCTTGGAGAATGTAGATGTATGTGCAGTTACTGAGACATGGTTTTTAAAGCTGTGAAGAGCATATGGGCAGTGCAGGGCTATATTGCCTTCCACGCATTTAGATGAGCTACCACACAGAAAGGGACAAAAGGTGGAGGTGTCTCAAGTTACATCGAAAATACTCACACGTCAAGGCTAGACAAGTAGAATAATGCCCTCTCCATTCAACCCAAAACCATAACTTATGGGTGACTTAACTATCCTACCATGAGCGACAACGTAAATAAAAAGCACACTGATACTGGAGACACAATGCATACAGCTCAGCTCGAACAGTGGAACAAAATAATACGATTCCAAATAGATGTCACCGACAGTTTAATAACAAACAAATATCACCAACAGGTTAAGCGCTTTCATCTGACTAGCAGACTTCATCAGAACAAACTTCATTGAAACTTATTTCATTAAATACCATGAATGTTTGGCGCCAAACACATAAATTAAATCTCTTAAAGAAGAAATGATTGTCTAAAAAAGTTATATAAAAGAATTGTATGTGTATACAATTTCTACACCTTTCTTATAAATACCCTATACTAAATAACTAATATTAAAAATTTAAAAATACACTTATTAATGCATTTATATATATATATCAAATTCGTCAAACCTCAGCAAATATAAATTTTTACAAATATAAATTTTTAAAAATACATATATATAATTATAATTGTTAACAACAAATATAATTTAAGCAAAATTAAGACAAAATTTTAGACAAAATTAAGACAAAATTTAAGACAAAATTAAATGTGGTTTAATGCTAATAAAATCATTAATGCCAGGGTGTCTAGTGGCATCAGTGAACATTTGCCATCTACTCTCCTTCATGGCCAATAAGGCTTTAAAATTGCCACCATATGGTGATATACCCACCGTATCTATGATGATAAATTTAAATTGATGCATGTCACCACTATGGTCTATATGTCGATATAATGCATTCTTTTTATCTTTGTTTCTGATACAATATAAATGGTCATAAATACGTCGTTTGAACTGTCTCTCAGTCTTTCCTATATAGAAGGCATTGCATGCCACACAGGTAGCTAAGTAAACCACATATTTAGTGTTGCAATTTCCATCCCTACTATAAATATATGTCTGATTGAGATTATCTAACTTGCAACTCTCAACTTCATTTATGCAAAAGCACTGATTACATGCTCCACATTTTTTGGTACGAACACTTCCCTTATTTTTATCTTTATCACTTCTATACGATTCCAAAAGCTTTTTAATGTTGAAACCAGTCTTGTAAATGATCTTTGGATGTATACCTACAACTTTCAAAATATTATCATCCCTCATTGCCATATTCCAATGTTCTTTTAATATAGCTTCTATATATTCAACTACAGGTGAATACATAAGTACACACACTAATTTACTTGGTTCAAGCTTTTGTTTCGTGTTATATACAGTGCCAGCACACATATTCCCTAATAATTGTGCATATTTACTGCCCCATTCACTAGTAACATATTTGACTACATCATTCAATAATCTCATTGGGTACCCCCTTGCTATAAACATGGATTTTATAAAGTCCACTTCTTTCAACATGATTCCTTTTGTGGACGACATGCGGGCAGCCCTAATACATTGCCCTTTAAAAATGTTTTTAAACATATGTAGGGGGTGGTTGCTACTAAATTCTAAATAGTCATTGGAGAATGTGTCCTTCCTATATATTCTGGAAACAAACCCTTCTTCCCCATGACTAATGTATGTGTCCAAATAAGCTATTCCATGTGCATTTGAGGTATAGGTAAATTTGAGAAAGTCTGTCGTATTGTTAATATAACCAATAAATTCATCAATCTTGTCAATAGGACCCTTTCAAAGTACAAATAGATCATCCAAAAACCTAGTATAATAAACTATATACTGAAAAAATTCTGACTTGTACAAATACTCAGACTCCCATTCTAGCATAACAAGGTTAGCGAAGATGGGAGCACAAGATGCACCCATCGCCACACCCCTTGTTTGCCTGAAAAATTCCTTTTCAAAATGGATGTAATTATGACCCAAGACAAACCCCATCATATCTGAAATGAGACAAATTCTGTCCCATTCAAAACTAGAGTGCTTTCTAAGGCTACTGCAAAAATATTCTAATCCCAAATCTCTAGGAATGCACGAAAATAAATCCGCTATGTATATAGTTATAAACATAAGTTTACTGTCCCATATTTGAGATGATAACTGCCCAAGAAACATCCAAGAATCTTTAATAAGATGTGGAATATTATTGTATATGGGCTTTATCCACTTGTCAATAGCCACTCCTAGCGGGAAAGTTTTGGATCTATTACCCGAAATGATGGGTCTAAAGGGGGGGGTGTTAAATTTTTATGTATTTTGGGAATACCAACTATGGTAGCTAATGTCGGGTATTCCACCTTTAAAAACTGATATGTCTCAAAAGTAATTCTATTGTCAAGCCAATATTCCTCTATTGCCAAATCTATTCGTTTGTAGCCTATATTGATTTCATTGAGGGATATTGCATCATAATTTCCAGATTGATACAAGATGTTATATATTTCTCCAATATAATCCATTTTATTATATAAGACAATCCCTCCCCCTTTGTCAGGTTTCATCAACCTTATTTCATTATTGCCCACATATTTAGACGATCAACTTCGTTCTTCATTGGTTACGTTAACTTGTACACCACTTTTTATACTTTTGTCAGTCCTATAAGTGTTATAAAATCTATAAATGTCATTACAGACCATATTCTCATAATTAGCCACCATCATGTTACTCTGTGGTATATACGTACTTTTCTTTTTAAGCTCTTTTGAAATCAAATTTTTGCCTTCATTATTGTTCTCTTGAAACTGAATGGCTAAATTTAACCTTCTACAAAATAATGTCACTTCTAATATGCAATCCACTAAATTGAAGCTCACTGTAGGAATAAATTTCATACCTTTTGAAAATACCCTAAAAAAAATCATCAGAAATATCCGAATTAGTGTGATTATACACTATTGTTATTGTTAGGTGTATCATGCTTGTCACTAATGTTGACTGCTTCATCTATACAATTGTGAGTACATACCATTCCATTACTTACCTCATTGTCTAACATAGTGGCAACTTCTTTACTGACTTTACATAATCCATTAACTGAAAGGTTATTATAAATAGTGACTTCATTGACTAAATTATTAACATCATCATAACTATTTCCTTTACATACTGTTTCATTGCTAAAGACATTTTCTAAATAAGGGACAACTTTTCCACTGGTTTCACATGGCTCTATAACAGAATCGTAGACAGTAACTTCGTCACTTGCCCTGTCTATCTCAATCTCCTGCTTGCTTGTCCATGTGTATATTTTGGTGGGGGATAAAACCTGCCCCCTTGAAAATTTTGGTTCCTGTCCATATTTTTATGTTCATTTCTATAATGCCATTCCCCATCATCATTGTGATTGTTGTGATGATGGTGTCCAGGCCAAATATATGCCCTATAGTTGGCATACTGTTCAACATCTCTAGTAATTTTCCTGTGTTTCCTCTCAAATATATTAGCCGCTTGACATTCTGCTGTAATGAACTGCTTATCATACAAATCCTTCCACTGACTGAACTTATCATTATTTAGAATCTCAGCATTTAATTTGTCCACCTCCTGTATTAATTTGGACAATTTTTCATCATTTTTCTTCATCAACAATTTGATATAACTAAAGCCAAAGCTATCAAATAATAGGTTAAATTCTACCCTAGTGTCATTAATCAAATCAAGCCCCATAGGTATTTTAAAAAATCTAATACCTTTCGGAACGATCTGTAAAACAATACATTTGTCAAAATAAGCATTTTATATCTTGACATTTTTGATAGCTATTCATTTTTTGCCCAAAGAATATATTGTGCCCCTTATCTGTGGTTTCGTACTACTCAAAAATTGTTCACTAGTATGACATGGATTGGGTCTATCTTGCTTTTCAAAATCATATTCATAATCATTACTCAAAAAAACGATCCAAATGACCGTTCAAACCTTCATCATTTAATCTGTCCACTTTATTGTCTTTGAACTGTTTAGAAGGGTAATTAAAACCCCTTTTATTGATGTTAGGACTGGAATATATATTGGTTAACTCAGTACCTTGATTTTTATCCTGTGCCCTGGCCATCGCAGAATAGGTTTTCATGGGCAACAACCGCTTAGGACAAGCCCCAGTCCAGTCAGCCTCATCATGAGCATGAAAAAGACTGAAGTCAAAGGTAAAATCGTCCATAGATGGATTACTAATGTTTAAATCCTTCTTACTGCCGTATATAGGCTCTTGTGGTAATGCAATACCTTCGTCTCTGGGTTTCCCTTGTCCATTCGGTATTTCAGTTTGAGTACTGACATCCACACAATTATGTTCCACTTCCTTCCCAACATGAGTGATTTCCCCTCCGACTGTTGTGGACTATAATTTGTCCCCAGTGATGACTTCATCATGAGAGTTAGGGACAAGAATATGACGCTTCACTAGTTCTAAAAGTTGAGTAACCTCATCTCTTAAAGCTGTAACCTCCATACGAATGCTTACAATTTCAGCAGTATCCACTTTGTCCGATGAAGCATGAGCATCATCGTTTGTATAATCCATATCAGCTCCGACCACAACTGCACCACACCAAGACCGACAACGTAAACAAAAAGCACACTGATACTGGAGACACAACACATACAGCTCAGCTCGAACAGTGGAACAAAATAATACGATTCCAAATAGATGTCACAGACAGTTTAATAACAAACAAATATCACCAACAGGTTAAGTGCTTTCATCTGACTAGTAGACTTCATCAGAACAAACTTCATTGAAACTTATTTCATTAAATACCAGGAATTTTTGGTGCCAAACACATAAATTAAATCTCTTAAAGAAGAAATGATTGTCTAAAAAAGTTATATAAAAGAATTGTATGTGTATACAATTTCTACACCCTTCTTATAAATACCCTATACTAAATAACTAATATTAAAAAATTAAAAATACACTTATTAATGCATTTATATATATATCAAATTCATGTCAAACCTCAACAAATATAAATTTTTACAAATATAAATTTTTAAAAATACATATATATAATTATAATTGTTAACAACAAATATAATTTAAGCAAAATTAAGACAAAATTTTAGACAAAATTAAGACAAAATTTAAGACAAAATTAAATGTGGTTTAATGCTAATAAAATCATTAATGCCAGGGTGTCTAGTGGCATCAGTGAATATTTGCCATCTACTCTCCTTCATGGCCAGTAAGGCTTTAAAATTGCCACCATATGGTGATATACCCACCGTATCTATGATGATAAATTTAAATTGATGCATGTCACCACTATGGTCTATATGTCGATATAATGCATTCTTTTTATCTTTGTTTCTGATACAATATAAATGGTCATAAATACGTCATTTGAACTGTCTCTCAGTCTTTCCTATATAGAAGGCATTGCATGCCGCACAGGTAGCTAAGTAAACCACATATTTAGTGTTGCAATTTCCACCCCTACTATAAATATATGTCTGATTGAGATTATCTAACTTGCAACCCTCAACTTCATTTATGCAAAAGCACTGATTACATGCTCCACATTTTTTGGTACGGACACTTCCCTTATTTTTATCTTTATCACTTCTATACGATTCCAAAAGCTTTTTAATGTTGAAACCAGTCTTGTAAATGATCTTTGGATGTATACCTACAACTTTCAAAATATTATCATCCCTCATTGCCATATTCCAATGTTCTTTTAATATGGCTTCTATATATTCAACTACAGGTGAATACATAAGTACACACACTAATTTACTTGGTTCAAGCTTTTGTTTTGTGTTATATACAGTGTCAGCACACATATTCCCTAATAATGGTGCATATTTACTGCCCCATTCACTAGTAACGTATTTGACTACATCATTCAATAATCTCAATGGGTACCCCCTTGCTATAAACATGGATTTTATAAAGTCCACTTCTTTCAACATGATTCCTTTTTTGGATGACATGCGGGCAGCTGGTGGTTTTTAAAGCTGTGAAGAGCACATGGGCAGTGCAGGGCTATATTGCCTTCCACGCATTTAGATGAGCTACCACACAGAAAGGGACAAAAGGTGGAGGTGTCTCAAGTTACATCGAAAATACTCACACGTCAAGGCTAGACAAGCAGAATGATGCCCTCTCCATTCAACCCAAAACCATAACTTATGAGTGACTTAACTATCCTACCATGAGCTGGGAATCATACACAATCTCAAACTTGCAGGCATAAAGACTTCTGGACTTTGTCTATAGAAATGCCCTTGACCAGCTAGTCCATACACCCACTAGCAGCACAAACATCCTAGACCTGGAACTCAACAACATGAGAAGATGCACCCCCAAGTGTATTGTTTTCACTGATCAGGTCGGACCATAAAGCTGCCTCTTTCAAAACAAAAATAAAAGCAGGGACACCACGTAACCCTGGAATATTTAGAAATTATCCCACTCCACACGTCCTACTTTTAAATGACACCCTGTCAAAATTTCAGTCCCCATCTCCCATACCCAGAGAACATTACCGCGTATGTGAACTCATTCATAAGAACCCTCTGTAATCATGTATACAGCTGTATAGAGGCTGAAGTAACTGCAAAAACAAGGTGAGGACAAACTCAAAAAAGAAGACACACTGGTGAAATGCCAACAAAAGGAACAAAATCCTGGCCAAAAATAATAATTGAAAAGCCCAGCAAGATAAGAACGCCTTCATCAAACTAAACAAAACAACTCAGGTGAGTAATTAAGTCCATCAAAGCCAAATTTGATGTAAAAGTAGTGCCTCAGACTAAGGACAACCACAAAAGATTCTTAGATCATGGAGGGAGAATCATAAATTTACTCCTGGTCTGGCACCTGTGTCTCTATTAGAGAGGAAGTTTGCAAATGCTAGACCACTCATGACTAAGTTAATATACCACCACATAAATTATGGGGCCAATATTTTGTAATATTTCTGGGAAGTTTGACTAAGTCTGAAAATGCCCTTTAGGGTCATTAGCCTAGTATTCTCCTGTGATGATAAATGTCCAACTAAGTAGTGCTTTACTATATTTTTACCTTGCCTGCTTATTATATCTTTAAGATTTAGTGCCTCAAGTAGATACAACACAAAAGGTAATAGCCAATATAACTATGTGTAGCAAGAAAGTCTAGTTTGAGAGGTGTGCATGAATAATTATGATACTGAAATGAAGCAATTTTACTTTTTTTTGAGATATCGTAAAATGTACAGTTTCCTGGTAATTATTAATCATGCTGTTATTGTATCTGATGGATTTTTATTATTCTTAGCTTTCTTCTTTGCCTAGTTTCTGCAAAAAGCAGAGAAAGTGAAAATGTTAGTTATGTAAGGAACAGTGCTTCCTCTTCACATCTCTATTTCATTTATAACAAGACCAGTTGTGAAGAACTAGTTTATTTTCTTAATTCTTTTTATTGCATAGTTGAAGCAAAAGTACTTATAGAGTAGTATATTTTTTTTCTTGGCCATCCTCTTCACCGTGGACAGGTCTGGCATAGTTTGTCCAAAGTATTGTTATGCTGTCATACCTGGATAGGCATGAATAGCTGTCTTTAACTAGTGATTTTTTTTTTTTTTGCTTAATAAAACTGGCTAGTTTCGTCATTCTGAAAGTGTTTGTGTATAAGGTACACACTTCCTGTTCAGATATCCTTTCATGATAGTCATTGTGTTTTGCATTATAAAGGATGTCTGACACCCCTTTAAGTCCCCATGTTAATTACTGCTATGCAATCCATAGTATTTTTTTTTTACTTTCACTTAAGTGAAACTGTGACCTCTTAAAAATGCTTGCTGTTCGGGGAAGGTTTTTTTTTTTTTTTTTTTTTTTGTTTTTTGTTTTTGTAATGCTTTAATGCTTCTTGACATCGTCAATACTGTTTCTTCTAATTCTACTACACTGTTTGTTGCACTGATCATGCTATATGAGTAATTATGGTGATGGCTTCTGTATGTCTGCTATTATGAATCTTGGGAGTCAGTAAAGTACACATTTACTGCATTAATATATAATAAGCTAGAGTTTATCATTACATTTGTCACTGTCATTTCTATGTACTATGGTAATCTTGGTTTAAATCACTATTGGGTTGTCAATGAATTCAGATCACATGTTTGCTCTTACCAAGGAGTTTCACTTCTATCTGATCACTTCTATCTGATGTATTACTTAGGCAAGAATAGGCACATATTTCACACACACAATATGTTTGTGAAGTGGTAACAAATAAGTATAAAAACTTCAAATAACTTTTTGTGTCTTCCACACAGGAGGAGTAGGGAGAGGTTAATTATCTCCCAATTATACAAATGTAATTTTCACTGGGAACCTCTACAGTGTTCAGTGAATTCACCCATCTGTTAACAGGTTCACAGACTAGTTCATTTTTTTTGTCTAGCTCGTTTTTTTTACCCCACTGTCTGTATGACATCATATTATCTCTTGGTCAGTCAGCATCTTTGTTTCTTACTAGGCAAGAGCTGGCCAAGAAAAGTCAGCATCAAGGCATCCATCAGGAATGTTTCATTTTTCTTATTTTTTTTTTCTAACTGGCCCAACCTGCATGCACTTACTGAGATGCCAGGAGGGGAGTGTGCAATAGGCTGAATGCAGAGTTGTCTCTTACTTTTGCAAGGGGCACTGCATCCATGCAGCCCTACCGATCCACCAGCAGCATGTGCAGTGGTCTCGGTAGTCTCCAGCAGTGAGACCACACCACCCTCAACAACTCCCTTACTCCCAATAGGAGATGAGTGGACCATGACCTTTCACTCCTTGCCCTCTCTGCCTAGCTCTTACAGTGCCATGGCTGCTAATCGAACCCATGATGCCTAGCTCACACTCAGGAATCCATCTTATTTTTTTCCTCACTGGCCCAACCTGCATGCACTTACCTACTTTGGACTGCACTAAAATAACTGTTCCTCTTTGAGTTAAAACTTTACAACAGAGTGATGATGAACTTAACTATTTACATCAATTTGTTACTTTAGACAAGAAGGTAAGAAAGTTTAAGGCACTATAGTGGCAACGTTACAGATTTTTGGCATATTTAGAACTGGGCATAGTATCTCATGGTTTAAGGGTTTAATATGTATCCTGTTCTACTACAAAAGTGGCAGGAAATGAATTTACAGCTTGGCTTAGAATATATGAAACTCATGAATGATTTCTTTTTTAAAATTGAAGCAGATTTACATACTGAGATACGTGAGCTAGAGAATAATATTTCTGCATCAAGTTTATTCTCTAAGTATATATCTGATTATGGAAAACTGCTTGAGAAGTTCTCTAAATTGGATGAGAGCTTTGAGAAAGCTAAAAGGCATAAGCTGAATAGAGACAGCAATGATTATAGCAACGGCCAGATTTTCACCTGGCCAAAAGTAAAACATAACCCTGAGACTGTTAAGAATGTCACTTTTGTTCCAAATAGACAATCTAACCACCTGAATGAACTGGATGATGTCACTGTGCCTTTAAATCTTGTGCAACAGAGTAATCCACAGCCTGATGGTAATGGGCTTCATCAAAATTGACCGACGGCCAGTTCAACCAATTAGATACCATCAACATCATCAATGATGGTAATGGAGACACGCCCAGAAGCGATAAGGAATTCTTCATCTACAGAGACATTTTTTTAACAAAACAAATGGTCATACGTCCAAAATTACCAGAACAGGTTATGGTGAAGAAACGAGAATGTTCCAGAGGCCGTTCAACACAAATGAAAAGAGGAAGAAGTCAAAACAATTTCAGACTTCAAAAATAATTTCTTTAAAAGGTACTGTTAACATGAATTCTGTTATCAATCTGTCTAAGACAAGGCTTACTATATCTGATCTAACATTGCTAAATAAGGGACTGAAATGTATTCTTTGTGCTGTGGATGGTTTAAGTTCTGTAGTAACAGATTTGAAGATTTTTGCTCGTAATTTGGATTTAAAGCTCATATTTAAAAAAGGAACATTGCATAATAATGTATGTAAATGCTCTAGTGTCTTTATACCAAACAGCCACCTTGTTGTTGTTGCCTTTTCTACTATTTGTGAAAGACAGATTAGAGGAACATATCACAAAAGTTCTTTTAGATAGATGTTCAACTTAACTTTTGAGGAGTGTATTTCCTTAAAGAAACTGATACAGGATGATAGTATAGTTATAAAAGAAGCTGATAAAGGTGGTGCTGTTATTGTTATGGACAAGCAAATGTATTTTAACAGCATGTCTTTATTTTAGCTGCTGTTAGTACTTTTAAATGTGTAAGTAGTAATGATGTTTATAAGTCTGTGAGTGACAATGTTATATGACTTACAGCTGATGAATGACATTAGCATAGAGCTTTATCAATATTTTACTGTAGCACATCCCAAACTATCTGTTTTATATGGGCTACAGAAGGTCCACAAAAGCTTAGAACTCCCCCCATAAGACCAATTGTATCTGGGAGGGGTTGGGCCACCAAGCCCATTTCAATCTATTTACAGAATATATTGTCTAAGCAACTTACATATTCAAAAAGCTATGTACAGGATACTGCTGATTTTTTGAGAAGATTCTCTGGTTGGTTTAACACATACAAAGCTCTTGGTACTACAAATATGTTTTTAATGGTGACTCTTGACATTCAGTCACTTTTTACTGTTATACCTAATAATTATGGCATTGATGCCATAAGGGAACTGCTGGTCAAAATGGGCAATACTCTGGTAAATTCAGTGAAACTATATGTGAACTACTCCAGTTAGTACTAGATCATTATTTTGTTTTCAGTGAAAGAATTTACCATCAAATATCTGGCATAGCAATGGGTACTCCCATTGCTAATATTTATGCCAACCTAGTACTGGATAAACGGGAAACTGAATTTATATATCATGGCCCACAGCAATATTTTCAGAATATTAGTTGCTTTAAAAGATATGTGGATGATTTGTTTTTTGTTTGGCATGGTAGTAGGGATGAACTAGATGTGTTTTTTAAACTATTTAAACAACACCACTAAAGTTTTACATTTTTTATGACATGTTCAGATAATAGCATTAACGTTTAGGATGTGAGAATTTTGTTTGATGGTACTGAAATTCAAACTACTGTTTATAAAAAAACCTACACATAGGGATACATTTCTCCATTGAAACAGTATGTATGCGCCACATGTGTTTAAAAGTGTCACAAAAGCTCAGTTTGTTAGAATTAGTGGACTTAATACTTCTATAGAAGAATGCAAGAAGTAAATGCAGGAACTGAAAGATGCATTTATAGAAAGGGGCTATAATAGGGAATCCCTAGATATGGAAATTGAATATGTCTTGAGCTGTAGGGATGATAGTACTAAACCTTATTTCTCTATGAACACAATGGAAGTACTCTTTATAACTAAGGAGACTAACTTAGATGTAGGTAAGCTACATTTTAGTAGAGCTTTTTCAACAGAGCTACTTCTGAGGTATGAAGAATTATTAATAATAACTGGTGTATATTAACATCTCTACCTGAATTATATCCCATAGTTGGCATGAAACCCAGTTTCTCATACAGAAACTGTCAGAGTTTAAAGCAGAAATTATGATATAAAGACATGTGTGTCAAGAATGGGGGGGGGGGTAAATCCAAAAAAATTAACTTTGATAAAAGTTTAACAGAAATAGATAACCTAATACTTGATGATCTAAAATAAAACTTTAAATGGAAGAGAAATTATCAATTATAAAGATGGTTCTTCTACCAAAAATGTTATACATAATCCAATCTATTTATATACCTCCATCATTTGCAGTAATTAGAAAGTTTAATACTATTATTAAAAAAATTCTAGGGTATCCAATTAAACCCAGAATTTCCTTAACATACCATATGTTTAGTTGTGATAATGGAGGCATTGCTTTACCAAACTTAGAAATTTATTCAATTTCTTCATTCATAAAAACAATTTTGTATCTTATAGATAGCAAATACTCAGCTAAATGGAAAGACTTTATCCTGTCCTCATCAATAAATCTAAATAACAGTAATGATCATTTTACTTTACAATTATTGAATAATGCATTCATATGGAAACTAAAGGAATAGTTCTCTTTATGCCCTACACAAAATTTTACATCAAACTATATAAATATGATACTAAAATCCTTTAAAATTTTATACATAGATATCAAGCCTATGAAAATTAGATATTCCTCATTTTCCCTATAGCATAGACACAGGGGGTTATCTTATCCACAAATTTTCAAAAAATGTCAGCATTTGTACAAAAACAATTGATTTACTGGCATCAACTGGTAAAAAATAATCAATTACAACCCATAAATACTTTATTGGAAGAAAATAGCCTTGATTCTTCATTATGGCTTGATATACAAGAAGCTAGAAATTATGTTAAGAATAAACTTGACTTAATACCTTCTTCAGTTAAAACCTCTATTCTCAAATTCATTCAATACCTAATAGTTTGTTCTTAACAGAGCAGTTTAATAAAAATTAATCTGTTTCCAACTTACAAAGTCATTAGTTTTACTAAATTCACCAATTTGATCCTGTGTCAAACCAAATAAATATTTACTTCTTTGGTCTATATTGTCAATAGCAAGGAAAGAAATAACTAGAAATTGGAAATCTTCACAATCTCCTTCTTTTCAAAACTTTAAAGATCTTCTCTTGGAAGTATCCAGACTAGAATCATTAACAATTAAATCTAGATCCTCTAGGAACACAACAAAATATAGCCAATGGTTGAATATAATTGATTTATTAGAAAATCAATAACAGGTTTTTATTAGTTAGCTTATATGCATTTGAGCTAAATAGGTGGTACGGCAGTAGCATTGTTACCTCACAGCAAGAGGTTCTCCTGTTCGATTCTTGGTGTGGCTTGGGAGTGCCTTCTGTATGGAGTCTGGATGTCCTCCCTGCGGTTGGGTAGCGTTCGAAAGACATGCGTGCGTAAATGGGTGTGCCTTCCTTGATGGTTGGGCGTCGAGCTGGCACCTCGGCATTTAGTAAAAAAAAAAAATCTACTGCTAATCATTAGCAGACCAGAGTTCCACTGTGGCAACCCCTTACCAGGAAAAAGCCGAAAAGACAAACAGTTTTATTTATTAACAGTACAGTGAACATCTTTGTATATAGTTCATTGTCTTTTTTTTTACTTGTTATATTTGAAACTTGATTTTTACTAATGTATTACAAAAAAAATTCAATTTTATGTTAACATTTGTATGCTTCAGTAATAATTTTAATAAACTTAAAAAAAAAAGAATGGGGGGGGGTAACAGCAGCTAAGTCAGGTACCTTTCCTTGCTACAATTGTAGCTGCTATGAAGTCATTAACAAAAATAATACTTTTCAACACCCAATAACTAGGAGGAATTATATATTTTCTGGCTTAGCAGCATGTGTTACAATGAATATAATATACCTGGCTACCTATAATAGATGTCAGGCATTTTATGTTGGAAAATCCACCAGAAAACTGAAGGAAAGAATAACTGAGCACCATTCAGAAATAAGAAGAAATATTGACACTAACTCCTTGGCTAAGCATATCAGTACATATGGAAATGTACATAAATTCTCTTTTAAGGTGATCGATAGATAGATTATGTACGGATATACGAGGGGGAAATCTTAACAATAAGCTTGAGATGAAGGAATATCAATAGATAATACACCTATGTGCTGATGTATTACCAGGTTTAAACCAGATTGTTTCTTTAAAACCTGTACTAAGGTATAAACAAATGTGTTTGAAATAGAGTTCTGTGCTTCTGCAACTATTGTTTTTAACTAGGATTGATTGTTTAATTGAATAATTGATGACTGTGTGATTTTTGATAGTATATAAAAATGGTTAGTATGTGTTAGTATTTTATACACTGATAAAGGGTTTGTTTGACCTGAAAGCTTTGTTTTATTAAGCACTTGTTCAGTATCAGCATTCCTTGGTTTGTTTCATACTGCATCCAGTCTTGGCTTTATGAACTAAACTTTGTTCTGCAACTGTTTGGCTTTTTGCACTTACTGAGATGCCAGGAGGGTAGTGTGCAATACGTTGAATGCAGAGGTTGTCTCTTACTTTTGCAAGGGGTACTGCATCCAAGCAGTCCTACCCATCCACCAACAGCATGTGCAGTGGTCTTGGTAGTCTCCAACAGTGAGACCACCCCACGCTCAGCAATTCCCTTACTCACAATAGGTAATGTGTGGACCATGACCATTCACTCCTTGCCTTCTCTGCCTAGCTCTTACAGTGCCATGGTTGCTAATCAAACCCATGATGCCTAGCTGACACTCAGGAGTCCATCTCTTTATGCCATGGAGACAGGCATCTATATCTTATATGATCTACATGACTCTTCAGAGTTAACCTGAAAATGCTATGTATTTTGTGGAAGGAAGGTATACATTGGATCCAGTCTCTGGGAGACAGCATGAACTTACAGTAATGTGGTGAAATGACAAAATTCTGGGTGGCAAACTGCCAAATATTCAGTGCTGCTATACACAAGAGGCTAGGAGACTGACACATTGAACAGACTGCCAGTGTGTAACATACAGGGAGGAGGTGAAAAGCAATAAACAGTTGCCTGAGTAACACACACTAGCAGGAAGAGATAACCATCCAACTGGGCTCTATCAGAGTGCTTGTAAAGGATGATGTGAGGGATGAGGAGCTCAGAAGGTACTTCTTGGGAAGTTTGAAATAAATATATGAGGAAAGGGATAAAGGCAGGAAAGGTGATGCAAACAAAAAGTCAGAGTGAAAGAGAGACATAATTCAGGAGAACTGTCTCTGCAGGTGTCAGAAATATTGATACTGGGACCATCATCAAGAGTCCACAAAGAGTTTGATCATCGGGAAAACAAAAAGCAGACATTCCTGAGGCTGAAATGTAAGAAAGAATGAGGACTGTGGTGTAGGAGTCTATGAAGTTTATGAGGCCCAAAGCTTCTGTGTTATTTTTCTTTAGTTGCTGGTCTTGACGATGATTGAAATAGTCAAACTATGCATCATAGTGTGTATTGGAGGATTAATTATGAAGTAGTGACTGAGCAGTTTACAGAGAGAGAGAGAGAAAGACAGAGAGAGAATGGCTGTGACACGCATGAAGATCAGAAATGTGGGTGATAATGAATATGCCTGAACTAAAAAAGAAGAGAAAAGGCATGCCTGATTTCTGTTTTGGCACTAGCCTATTTTGGGGCTACCAAAGATTTCCATATTTCTTGTTATGGTTCTTGTTACTTCCGGCCTGATTTCTTTTTTTTTTTTTTGTCTGTTTCAGGGACACAGATTTACAATTAAAATATGAAGTTCTGTTTTGATTGGATAAATTCCGGGAATTTCACCCATGATTTTTAAATGCAACTGTCAGTCCATACTGTGATTTCATTAGAATTTTCTACAGCACCTATATTTATGCAAAATTAAAGCAGTTACTAAGTACAGAACAGTCATTAAAACAATCTGACAATTATTTCAAGTAGTAAACATGAGATGAAATTCAGGTTATAGTGAATGAGTGCTCTGGCTTCCAATGACAAATTCTACAAAAATCCCAACCTTTTCCAATTTTTAGAAGTACCACATTTGAGATTTACCATTATTTTTCCCCAAAAAATAAAAAAAAAACCATCAGTGTCCCTTTTTGCCATAAGCTGCAGTTTACAGTTATGCCAGTTTATATCAGTAACTTACCATTCTCTCGGGGATGTGTATTCTGAATAAGTGTTTGTTTTATAAATATAGTGCCTTCACATGTAAGGCAATATACTTATACTGTGCAATTTTGTAACTTCTCCCTGTTTTGTTCAATACTTTGACCAGTGGTACAGTAAAATGCTAATATTAGTTTAGATGTACTTGGGTGGATATAAACAGTAATAGCTAGGATGGGGATATATCCACAATTACTATACCTTAGATATTTATTTCCTTATACATTATTTATATATAGACAATACTTATTTTAATAGAGATTTACTAAGTAAGAGCACATTTGTTAATGTTGTCACTGAAATAACTGCAACAGCAACATCATGGACATCAAAAGATACAAGATGCAGATTGACATTGCAGGGCAGGTCAGTAGCAGGATAGGTCAATCATCAGCACATTGTTCTGCAAAAGTGGCCTTAGGTACTGCACGGCAGGAGAAAACTGTACAAAATTAAATGAGAATGAAGGAAGCAGAGATGAGAAATAGGCAATGAATATAGCAATAGAAGGAAGACTGTGCAATTTATAATGGATTATACAAATGTGAGCATTACAGATGGTGTTCACATGTTGAAGACATTGTAGTTCCCTAGAACACATATATGCAAAATAATCATATGCAGACTATTAAACTCTCATGCTTTCATCCTCACAATCCTGTTCATCCTAAGTTTGAGCCCCACCTGTCGACTGTGTGACTCTGAGGAAGTCATACAACTAGACAATGCTCCAAATCTGAGGGTTAAAGAGGGTACACACCCAAATATATAAGGGCATAAATGAGACTGATTCATGGTGTCAAAGCCATGGTCTCAAGCTAAATGCAAAAAAATGCGTAGTAATCCCCTTTGGAAAAAACAGAGTACCCGCAAACTACAACATAGGAGGCAATCCCCTGAACTCTGAAGAAGAAATAAGGGATCTAGGGACCCAAGTAGATAGTCAGCTTTCCTTTGATAACCATGTTGCCAAAGTGGTTAGAAAATCCTTCTATGTGACCCATCTGATCACGAAAGGGTTCGCATCAAGATCTAAGGATGTAATAGTGCCCCTCTACTCTTCCCTCATCAGGCCCATTATTGAGTACAATGCACCAATTGGAATGTACCTGGCTAGACATCTCCAGTAACTGGAGATACCACAGAGGTACCTAACCAAGAGGATTACTGGCTTCAAACAGTTGCCCTATGCAGCACGATTGAAAAAGCTAAGACTGTTCTCTGTTGCATACCGCTTTCTCAGAGGCAATCTCTGTCTAACGTACAGAGCCATGTCCAACCCAGAATTGTTGAACATGCTTCATCTTAGCAAAACCAAATCTACTCGAGCTACACGCTCTAGGGATATAAACCTCAACACAACAATGAATAGAACATGCTGGAGGGATAGATTCCCTTCGCAGACACTTCCTTTACTATGGAACAGGGTCCCGCTCTACATAAGGCAGAGCCCCTCACTATCACTCTTCAAGAGGAACCTTGATGAGCGGATGGGTAACAGAAAGTTCACACTGGGGATCACACCAACAGCACTACTAGATAGGGGCCAAGGTACTAGCTGCTAGTACAAGGGTCTAGGGAACTACTAAAGGGGTGGTGAATACCGCACAATGTAGCTGGGCTAATATATGCCTTCGGGCAGATAGCCCAGTACCAACCTATGAACCTATGAACCTATATAGTCCTGAGACCATGTTGAAACAGTGGCCGTAGCTAGCAGCCCAAAGCAGGAAACAGAAATACAACTGAATCAAAGTAGATTCAATGGAAGCAAAACAATCCCAAAACTGTGACTATATAGACCTTACCACCTCAGTGAGTGGACTGTCAAGCACATAATCTGCCAGTTTGCTAATCAGCCAGAAAAAAAGCACAAATAGTAGTGTTGTGAGTGGCATGTTTCCCCCAGCCAGGAATGTACATGCAGCTGGACAGAGAAATCACCTGGCATTATATCAATCTTCACACAGTGTTGTAGACACATGATGGTCTACACTTTTTAGATTGCAATGGTATGGTTTTCAGATAAGCTAACAGTCTTCAAGGTTGCATCCAAAGTTTTACTAGAACTAATTTACCAGAAGTATGTTTACCTATTTTCATATCATTCACACAACCCAACTAAAATATACAGAAACTATATAGAATCCTTATCAGCAAAAATGCAAGAAAACAGTAGAAAATACAGAGAAACTACAAAAAAAGTCGAAGGCATGTGAATATTTCCTTATGGGATAGGCTTAAGATCATGAATTACTGCTCACCAAGTTACATATAGGTGAGAGGGGATATCATTGTGGTCTTTATGATTTAGGAGATGAATAGCATCTCTGAATGTCCAGCGTTAGAAGAATGTTAATATGTTACAGATAAGAGTAAGATTCTAAAGAATACATAGATATTTAAAGCAAAAACTATGCAATTTGTCAGTTAAAACAAGAAAAACACTCATTAGTAGTCCATCACAATTTTCAAGGAACATAACAAAACAGTTAAGTGCTTTACAAAAAGGGTTGTATAACCTAGAATTTAAGAGATAAAAGAAACATCCATTGATGCTTAGCCTATAAATTATCGCTCTTAGTCCATAAAGAATAGAAAAACATCTTTTTATTTCTGAAGGGCTGAGCATGACTTGAGGTAAGCAGTTTAATGTGGCTTTCTTTGGATTTAATAGCTCTATGCCTGTTCATTGTTTAAGGGCCACAACATTTTAATATAGTATGTGAGGGTACTACCTCGTGACCACTGAGTGCCTTGTTGTAAGTAGATCCCAAAATATTGTTTCAAATACCAACTGTCAAACTGATTATATCAGAAAGTTCTGACAAAAAAAGAGTGAACAAAACATGAGTAAAAAATAAATAAATAAATAAATAAATAAATAAATGAATAACAGACTATACAAACCCCCAGCAGCACAAATCACAGAAATAAACAAAACAGAAGCAAATAACCCTTAAACATAATATAAATACAAATATTTTGGTAGGGGCAAATTTCCTGCTACCCCACTACTTTATATATGCCAACTCCAAGATTGCTTTACAGTGAGGAAATGACATATTAGGTTCATAGGTAAATATTAGGTTATCAGTTTGAGAACTGTTACAAGTCTAGCTAATAATCAGAGGTCAGAATCAAACTCTGTACTTTGTACCTGTGAGATAAATACCTTAACCATTATACCCTTGTAAGAAGACAGTACATTTTCTTCCTTTACCTTTATAGGTTCATAGGTGAATACTAGGCTAACTGCCCTAATGGACCGTTTTAAGGCTAATTAACAAGTAGAGGTCAGAATCAAACCTTGTACTGTGTGCCTAGGAGGTGACAATCTTGCTCATTATTCCAACCCATATTCTTAATCGATATTGCACATCCATACTGCATCATTCCAACACCATAAAAGACATGCATATTCTCACACAAGACCTAGGAAATTACCACCTGAGCACAGCACAACACTCAGACCCTAAAATGCATACACTAAACCTAACACACACACTGTAATTCACTTAGTATTGATATTACCAATATTAAAAAAGATGTCTGTACAATTAATACTATATAAATGAGACGTAAAACCTCATGTATCCTGTAAAACTTCCAAAACACATCAAGCCATACACATATCCTAATCATACACCTAACACATACACACATGTTCACATAAACATACACTTGTACAGTTCTACACTTATACATATCAGCATTCACTTAATCACATCACACAAACCAGCATTTATATAAACCAAATGCACTCATGAAAACATATCAAGAACAGACACGTAGAGTGTGTGCCATAGGTTAAGAAGTGAAAACTCTAGAAAGAGAACACTGATGATTTGGGACAAAGTTATTGAACATTGCCAGCATAGCTGCTTCAACTTTATACAGCAAATGCTCACTTGTAAATTACTAATTCTTGATCTGGTAGCATATAAAATATTACTTGTGGAATCTTGCCTTGTAAGCTTTACTACCATCACCAGACTTTTTTGTCCATAATGATTACTCTATACAGCAGTTTTAAAGACACTTTATAGGTTCATAGGTTCATAGGTTCATACTAGGCTATCTGCCCTAGGGCATTTATAAGCCTAGCCAGAATGTGTTTGGCTTTCGCCACCCATTTTAAATTTATTTTGATATGCCCTTTTTCGAGGTTAGTATACTGTGCCTATATCTAACAGTGACACAGAAGTGATACCCGGGGTACACCTACGATCTCCCATCCACTCATCAAGATTCCTCTTGAAGAGAGTCAATGAGGGACTCTGCCTAACCTGGACTGGGATTTTATTCCAGAGTGAAGGGAGCCTCTGGGTTATGAATCTGTCCCTCCAGCATGTCCTATTTATTTCAGTGCTGAGGTTCAAGTCTCTCAAGCGCATAGCTCGATGGGATTTGGATTTTCTGAGGTGCAGCATGTCCATTAATTCTGGGTTGGACATGGCTTTATACGTCAGGCACAGATCGCCTCTGAACAGGCGGTATGCCACTGAGTAGAGCTGGAGTTTCTTTAACCGGGCAGCATATGGCATCTGTTTGAGCCCTTTGATCCTCTTGGTGAGGTACTTTTGGGGTCTTTCCAGTTGCTGCAGGTGTCTGGTAAGGTACATCCCAAAAGGGCATTGTACTCAATTATGGGCCTGATGAGGGATGAGTAAAGAGGCACGATGACCTCCCTGATCTAGATGTGAATCCCTTCATGATTAGGTGGGCTATATAAAATATTTTTCTAACCACTTTGGCCACGTGGTTGTCAAATGAGAGATTGCTATCAACTTGGGTCCCCAGGTCCCTAATTACTTCTTCTGTACTTAATGGATTTCCACCTATGTGGTAATTTGTGGGCACTTTGTTTTTGCCAAATGGGATGACTATACACTTTTTGGCATTTAGCTTGAGGCCATGGCACTGGCACCAGTTGTCTGTTTCTATGAGGCCCTTTTGGAGGATGCTTGTGTCGGCGGAGAGTCGATTATGGCACCCAGTTTGCAGTCATCTGCGAACTTGGTCAGCCACAGTCCTTCCGTGTTGGCCTGTACCTCCAAGAAATATATACCGAACAAGAGAGGTCCCAGGACTGAGCCTTGTGGGACACCACTTGTAACTGGTTTGGAGTCTGACATGGCTCCAGCAATTCTAACCATGTGGGTTCTGTCCTTGAGCCAGTTTGCAATCCATCTAGTGACATAGGGGTTTATATTTAAGCTGGTGAGCTTATCTATAATGCCCGAGTGGGGTATTGTATCGAAGGCTTTTGCGAGGTCCAGGTAGGCTGTGTGGACCACCTTCTCCTCGTCAATGGCCTTGGTGACTGTTTCAAAGAAATCAACCAGGTTTAAGAGGCAGGATCTGCCCTTAACAAAGCCGAACTGGGTAGGATCCAGTGTTTGTAGGTCCCCAATATCTTTATTTATGAGGTCCATGATGATCCTTTCCATAGCTTTGCAGACCAAGCTAGTCAGGCTTATGGGGCGATAGTTTCCAGGATCCGTTGAGGCACCACCTTTATGGAGAGGGACCACTGTTGCTGCACGCCACTCTTTGGGCACATATCCTGTAGTAAGGCTGAGATTGAACAGTAGTTTCATGTTTGGGTTTAGCTCTTCTTTGAGTTCATGTAGGATGCAGCCCGGGACACCGCCTGGTCCCATTGATGCTGTGTTTTTGCTTTGGAGAGGGCGGCTCTTACCTGAGCATCTGAGATGTCAGGGGCAGCACTCTGCTGGGATAGATATTTGCCCTTTGGTGGATAGGGGGAGTTTGCTGAACCTGTCAGCTAGGATGTTGGCAATGTCTGTGGGTTCAGTGTATTTTGTCATTTTGGACTAATTCTGAGCATATCTGGGAATTACCACCCAGGTTCCTAACATAACTAAAGAAAGCCTTGTGATTATCCTTAGTGTCCTGTGCAATTTTTCTCTCGAAGCTGGCCTTAGACAATTTTATGTGCCCATAGTTTTGCTAATACTGATCAGTGATGCCTTCCCTTTTGGGATTTTGCTTTATCATTTAGTAGCTTCCTCCTTCTATTGAATAGTTTGTTTATGGTTGGGGTCCACCAGACAGGGCGCCTGCCTTTGGAGGATTGGGTCTTGGTTTTATTTGGGATCAAGATGATCCATGCATTCCTGAAGGTGTTCATAGAATGCGTTTATAAAGGATTCTGCGGTCTGGGCTGTATTTTCCACAGGCCGGGGCTTTGAAGGATTCCACCTCAGTTTTGAGGAGTGTAAAATTTGCTTTAGAGAAGTTTTTCACTGTGGTTTTCTGGGCAGGGGGTGGGGTCGGGATGTGAATATCCAGTGAGATTAGTTTATGGTCTGATCTTACCAGTGAGGGACACACTTCTGGTCTGGAGCATAGAGTCCCCATGTTGGTGATGATCAGGTCCAGTATGTTTTCCCCTCTTGTGGGAATGGTAACAAGTTGTTCCATAGCATTTGAGTTTATAAATTCTAGGAACCTTTGGGCTTGGGTGTTGGAGCTAGAGTAATGCTCCCAGTCTATGTTTGGGTAGTTGAAGTCGCCCAATATAATGGTGTTTGGAGAGACCTTCATATTTTCCAGTGTTCTCAGGAAGGCTGAGTGGGGTTCCTGGGTTTGGGAGGGTGGTCTGTAGCAGGCTATAAACTGGAAGGCAGTTTTACCCACTGTTAGTTGCACATGGATAGTCTCTGATGCTTCGTGCTTTGCCACCAACCTGGAGGTGTGGGTATCTTTGATGAATATCGATACTCCCCCTCCTTTTGTGGTTCGGTCCAAGTTTTGGGGCGAAAAGCATGGTATGAGGTATAACCTGGTAGTGCTGGGGTGCTCTCGGGAGCCCTGAACCAGGTTTCTGTTACTGCACAGATATCGATGTTCTCCATGCTAAGGAGAGTTTCGAGTGCATCTTGAGGTTTAGACTTCTGGCGTTGAGTAGCATTACTCTTAGTTTCTTATCCCTTGTGATACCTATGGAGGTGGGTTTGTCTTTGAGCCTTGCCTAAAAAGGCACTATGGGGTAGCAAGAGCCTTTGCCAATATCCGAAAGCCCAGGGGTGACAGGTGCAAGCCGTCCCTAGCGAAGCATCGTGGCTTGTCGAGCATATCATCCCAAGCTGACAGGCATTGGATCCCCTTTGAATGACACCAGTACTTAAGCCAATTGTTGAAATTGATCATCTTGTCTTCATATTGTGGCATCATTCTTGGTGAGGGTAAGATGCTACTCAAGGTCAGGGTCATACCGGCCTGGGCTACATGCTCAGAGAGCTCCTTTATGTCTCTTTTCATGTAGTCCAGGGAGGTACGCCTCAGGTCATTCACACCAGCATGGACAATGACTGAGTCATATTTGTACTTGCCTTGGAGTGACCTGAGTGCTTGCGTTATGTGGCGGATCCTAGACCTGACAGGCTGCTCACCAGGACCCTCTCCTTTTTCAGCCTGGTGAGCGGGACGTCAGTGTGCCTGACGATAGAGTCACCTATTTCAAGTGTATCAGGTGTGTTGTTTAGTCTTAAGGGCTGTGACTGTTTGGCACACTGGCTTTGTGAGATATGTGTTGCACGTGTTTTGTTTTGGGTAGCGGCTGCTTGGTGTCTGCTTTGGAGGTCTCTGCTGCTTTGGCAGATCTTTATTTAGAGCCTCGAATATGTTTTGTGTGATTATGTGTTTGGTTTGCTGTCGTGGTAGGTCTATGTGAGACTGGAATTGTAGTGAGTATGGTTTCCTTCTCCTCCTGACTGGTTATGCCAGTACTGAGTTGAGAGAGCTTAGCCTCCAGTTTGGCTATATGGTTGCATCTCTCACATGTGTTGGAATTTGTTGGGAGGAGGAGAGGGTTGTCTGTGTACATGAGGCAGTTGTAACATTGCCTCAAGATTCCCAGATTCACCAGCTGGACCGGAGAGGAGATTGACAACTGACCTTTGGACATGCTAGAATAATATTGGGAATTCCTTAATAATTGAAAACCAGGGCCAGTGGGGAGTGAGGGTGTAGTGCTTTAATTTTTAGTGCTGACTTATATAATTGCTTTAGTGAGCAAGTGCCAGGTAACTTAAGTGCAATGTGTTACAGGTAACTTAAATGCAAAACGACAAACAGTAACTTTCTTTCAAGTGAAACAAGGAAATAAGTACAGTAAGCAATGCAGATATCACTAGTGAGCCACAGAAGCACTGAGAAGCCATATTAGGTGGAATTAGCGTTCCAGGGAAATAACAAGCAAACAAACAACAAGTATATAAACAAAGCTATATTCAGCAGGCCTGGATCTAGTCTATGCTACAGCAAACAAGGTGTACCAATTTCAGTAAGATACAGTTCAAATATTCAGGCACTATAAACCTCTAACCAGAAATTCCCAGCTCAGAAGGGCAGAGTCCAGCCTCTTCTCCCACAAGAGTGCAGACCACAAACCTTCTTAATGTAAAATAACTGGCCTGAAGCCCAAGTGCCTAAACCAGAACTAATACACTTTAAGAATAACAGACACTGGGCTCTCAATCAGCAGTTCCCAAATTAGAAGGATGAAAGCTACCTGTCCTGCCACCACAGTGCATGCCACAAACCTTCCTAATGTAAAACAACTGGTCTGAAGCCCAAGTGCTTAATCCAAAAGACTTAGAATGACAGCTAAACTTTAATCAAGTTACTACCAAGCAGTAATAAATACAATTGAATACTTTAGAGAATGCCTGGATTAGTGCTCAAGTTACACAAACAAAGCTAGATCCAGCAGGCCCGAATCCAGTCTATGCCACAGCAAACAAGGCGCACCAACTTCAGTAAGAAGCAGTTCAGATATGCATGCGCTATAAGCCTTCAATCAGAAATTCCCAGCTCAGAAGGGCAGAGTCCAGCCTCTCCTCCCACAAGAGTGCAGACCACGAACCCTCTTAATGTAAAATAACTGGCCTGAAAGCCTAAGTGCTTAAACCAGAATTAATACACTTTTTAGAATAACAGACACTGAGCCCTCAATCAGCAATTCCCAACCTAGAAGGATGTAAGCTACCTGTTCTGCCACTACAGTGCAGACCACAAACCCTCTCAGTGCAAAACAACTGATCCGAAGCCCAAGTGTTTAAACCAGAAGGCTTAGAATGAGTTACACCAAGCAGTAATAAATACAATTGAGTACTTTTAAGATGATGCAAAAGTTAAAAAAAGTAGGTAGAAACACAAGTACAGTAAAAGCAGATTCAATTTTTTTTTTTTTTTTTTTTTTTTTGAACAAGTGCTGAGATCAAAGAAACAGATTTGAGTGCTGAAACTAGAAAACTGGCTAGTTATAGGGAAAAAAACTAAGCTAGAAGGCCTCCCTCAAACACAGAAGGGCCTGGGGGCTCACAAGCCTACAAATAGTCTATACCACTAAACAGGAAAGGCAGGAAACAAGCTTAAATTTTTTTTTTTCTTCTGTTTCCCAGATGCTCTCTTTGTACACAGTAGGAGTGCCTGAAATCAGAATATGATCTCACTGCACTCAGTTGAGTGAGCAAATGAGATGGGCCCAGAAGGAGTATCCAAACACAAATTTACAAGAGGGGCGGGCAGCTGCAAGGCCACTAAAATTAACACCAAAACAAAAACAGGGAGGGTGGGTGGGACAAACTGAAGAGCAGAGTGAAAACTTCAGTTCAGCTAAATATTCCTTCTCACACAGTTAAAATCAATTTAAATACTGTATTTTTTTGAAAAAAAAAGCAGATAAAGGTACTTAAATTCTCTTATACGTCCAGTTGAATATTGCAAGTTGTTAGCCGGCCAAAGCTGAGGTTTTTAAGCAGAAAATATTTCACACTGTACCACTTAAATAGGCAAGGACAGGAAATCAAAGAATGTGACTACCCCCACACCTGTAATTACTAGCAAATAACAAAATTCAGCAAACACTGACTAACTACCAGTTCAGCTAATATTTCTTCCACACTGAAGAGCAGAGTGAAAACTTCAGTTCAGCTAAATATTCCTTCTCACACAGTTAAAATCAATTTAAATACTGTATTTTTTTGAAAAAAAAGCAGATAAAGGTACTTAAATTCTCTTATACGTCCAGTTGAATATTGCAAGTTGTTAGCCGGCCAAAGCTGAGGTTTTTAAGCAGAAAATATTTCACACTGTACCACTTAAATAGGCAAGGACAGGAAATCAAAGAATGTGACTACCCCACACCTGTAATTACTAGCAAATAACAAAATTCAGCAAACACTGACTAACTACCAGTTCAGCTAATATTTCTTCCACACTGAAGAGCAGAGTGAAAACTTCAGTTCAGCTAAATATTCCTTCTCACACAGTTAAAATCAATTTAAATACTGTATTTTTTTGAAAAAAAAAGCAGATAAAGGTACTTAAATTCTCTTATACGTCCAGTTGAATATTGCAAGTTGTTAGCCGGCCAAAGCTGAGGTTTTTAAGCAGAAAATATTTCACACTGTACCACTTAAATAGGCAAGGACAGGAAATCAAAGAATGTGACTACCCCCACACCTGTAATTACTAGCAAATAACAAAATTCAGCAAACACTGACTAACTACCAGTTCAGCTAATATTTCTTCCACACTGAAGAGCAGAGTGAAAACTTCAGTTCAGCTAAATATTCCTTCTCACACAGTTAAAATCAATTTAAATACTGTATTTTTTTTGAAAAAAAAAGCAGATAAAGGTACTTAAATTCTCTTATATGTCCAGTTGAATATAGCAAGTTGTTAGCCGGCCAAAGCTGAGGTTTTTAAGCAGAAAATATTTCACACTGTACCACTTAAATAGACAAGGACAGGAAATCAAAGAATGTGACTACCCCCACACCTGTAATTACTAGCAAATAACAAAATTCAGCAAACACTGACTAACTACCAGTTCAGCTAATATTTCTTCCACACTGAAGAGCAGAGTGAAAACTTCAGTTCAGCTAAATATTCCTTCTCACACAGTTAAAATCAATTTAAATACTGTATTTTTTTGAAAAAAAAGCAGATAAAGGTACTTAAATTCTCTTATACGTCCAGTTGAATATAGCAAGTTGTTAGCCGGCCAAAGCTGAGGTTTTTAAGAAGAAAATATTTCACAATGGAATGGCAGACAAAATGTGACATTCTTTGGACATGGAGTTCTTAAGGTGCATGTGCTGAAAATTTGTATTATAACTACTCGTATTTGACAAAGTTATGACACTATATTGAATATGACAAATAAAAATTGAAAATTTCATTTTTGCAAACAGATGTTTATTAATTTTAAAATGAAGGATATACAAAATTATTTAAAGATAATATAACTATTTACAGATGCCCACAACAAAATCAAACATAGAAAACTAAATCATTAAAATGTATCAAGTAAATCACTTAATTTTGACCAAAATCTAAACTGGTGAGTAATATTTAAAGTTCTCATTTTGGCATTTCACAATTCTTTTTATAGACATTGTTTGCTAAAGTAATGAATTCTATGTAAGAAAGGGTAGTTTACATTACCAATTTTTTGTGACTATTTTTCTTGCTATAGCTAAAATGGACTAAAAGAGAGGCAGCTGTACCCTATGAATGGAATGTGGAACTAGAACATTAAATAAGATCAAAGAGTTAGAAATGCTACAATTATCTGTCCATAAAGCTTGAGCAAAATTTCTAAATTCAACCCAAAAGGTGTTACTATTTGACAGTCAAATATCATATGAAACCAATCTGCGTTAGAGACTTCATTATACCTCCATTTAATTTTCCCATAGTTATATATTAAAGCCACTTTAAGTGGAGTTAAACAAGCTCTGTGAAGAAATCTCCTCATATATATTTTCCAATATATAGAGAAGAAGACAAAAAGTAGATTTTCCAGCATATTTAAGAATTAAGCATTTATCTTCATCAAAATGACCTTCTAATTAATCTTAGTTTAATAAAAACACAATAATGAACCTGTAGAACCGAACTCTTCTCTTATTTTATAAATTATTGATATATATGATTTATTCTTATTTGAGTTACTACTGACCCTGAAAAAAATCAAGTACCTTTGGAATATGTTCTGGCTGAAAATCCATGGAGATTTTGATTTTATCACTAGCATAATTTTTAGAATATTGTATGGCCAACCAATTATTATTTTCTAAAAAAATATCTTGCAAGATGATAATCTATATTATGTGATTTACTTCCAACTAAGAATTGATGCCAAAAGATGAAATTTACATCTCTATGGTCTAGAATTTTGTTTATATTAAAATTACCCAAACAACCCACAGTATTTGATATAGGGAACAATAAAAGCAATACACCTTTAACTATATAATTAGAATCATGAATATTTTAAATTGTATAAGGATGTAATCAGTGAAGGGAGAGGAATAGTATTTTTTTTATTTTCATTTAAACACAAGACTTTCAAGGTCCAGTAAGATTAACTAATTCCATATTTAGAGAAAAAATCTACAGCATAACTGTTATTATTTATTAATCTTTCATTAATCAATTTCCAAGTGGATTGGTAAGAGGAATTTTACCATAGAGAATTGAGAATTATGGATTTGGTATATAATTCAACATTTGAAAAACTTAATCCACATTTTAATCAACTTTTAACATTCCAATCAAAGGATATTCTTGGTTTATTGGGGAACCAGAGGAAATTAAGAAGAGTAGAATTTAATTTAACAATTTTTTTTTTAGGAGGACGAATAATTAGTCATTGTAGATAGAAAAGCATTTTTGGTAGATTATCATTTTTATGAAAGCAAGTCTACCTTCCATTGTAAAAAAATCCAATTAATAATTATTTTAGTAACAGTGCCTATTAAATTGCTGTAAGTTACTGTTATTGAATCTTTTACAGTAGATTTAATTCTAATTCCAAGATAATTTCTGAATTGTCCCAAATAAAATTCTTATAGTTTCTTAAAAATTACTTTTTTCATTAATAAGTAAAGTTTCTGTTTTATCAGGGTTAAACATTAAGCCTGGCACTTTTTCAAATTAATTGCCATAGTTACATTTTCTATTGAAGGTTTAACATCACCACTTGTTATTAAAATGTCATCTGCAAATAATTGAATTTTACAGGAATAACTTTCATCTATCGAGCATCCCTGCCTGATCATCATTTATTAATCGTGACATAATAAGGCTCAATCTTTTTATAAAAAATAGACATAAACATTTTATAGTCAACATTTAATAATGAAACAAGATGGTAAGAAGAACATAAATTAGAGTCTGTATTTGTTTTAAATATAGGAGATATCAGGGAATATTTCTAGGAGGGGATGCTTGATGTATGTTTAACTTGTTCAAAAACTTTTAATAGGATATTTAAAATATTATCTGTGAATAATTTGTATAATTCTGGGATTATACCATCAAGACCAGGGGCTTTATTTGGTTTAAGATTATTAATTTGATCTTTTAAATCCTTAAAAGAGAAAGACTTATCAGTTTTTGATATTTATTCTTCTTTGGCTAATTTAAACCTTATATTGTTTTTCAAAAAGTCATCAGTTATGTTGTTGATTTCTAATACTGTTTGTTATTCATTTCTTCATAATATTTCCTAAGGCATTCTAGTATGAGTATGTTTTTTACATCAGTCACTTTTTATTCTATACCTTGTTTGGAAATTATTTCTTTAATATGATTAGTATTTATTTTTTACAAACTAGGAAAAGGAATAAACGAAACACGGCTACAAAGAGGCAAACACTGATAGCAGAACTACTATAATTAATAAACAGTAGGTCATCGGTTTTTGCCTCTTTGTAGCCATGTTTAGTATTTATTTTTCTTAGATCTAACAGCCAAACTGTGTAAGCTTTTTGGGTTTACTGAGTAAGTTTGTAAATTAAATTTTTCCAGATTTATTGATATTATATGGTGAAGTACATACATATATTTCTGATTTAATATTTTCAACTCAGCATTTGCTGATTAGTCATAAGGTTTTAAATTGGATTTCAATTTATCCATTTTAGATTGCAAAGACATCAACTCCTTATCCCACTTTTTTTTACATATGTGCCAATTTCTAATTCTTCCACATCAATAAACTTTTAATGAATCCCAGAGAATTGCTTCGGAAACTTCTCCATTATTATTCATTTCAGTATAGTGATCTATTTCTTTTAGACACCATTCCTTAAAATCTTTTAATTTTACTATATAAGCACGGATTCTCTGACAGTAAATCAAATTACTTCACTTTAACTTTAATGTAAATGTAATAGGATTGTGGTCAGATAAAGGACTTGAAGTTATCAATGCATCATAAATTTTAGTAAATAAACTACTAGAAGTAAAAACTTTAACAATGTCTGGGTGCCAAATCTGTAAGAATAATGTGTAAAGCTAAAAGAGTTACTTGATTTAATATCATAGGTATCTCTCAAATGTTGAGAATTAATAAAATGATCTAAGTGTTTAGCTGCTGAGAATAGTTTTGTAACTGTACCAGTAGTTGTGTCTTTACTAGAAAGAACACAGTGAAAATCTCCTGCAATAATCAATTCACCTTTTGTATATAAGGTTGTAATATCCAAATATTTCTTAGCAACTGTGGATCCAATTCCAGGTATCCAGTAAGAATTCACAAAAGTATACTTTTTTTGTCAATTTCTACTACTGCTAAATCCAACATGCCATTTTTATCTGAATAGGCATTTAATATTTTAGGCATAGGTAATAAATAAGAGTGCTTCTCTTTTTTATTTAAAATGAGAGCTAACAAGAGATGAATAAACTTAGAACATCAATCTATCTACAACTTCAGATAATAAATGCATTTCTTGTAAGAATATTATGTGAGCTTTATGCAGTTTTAAATATTTGTTTAAGCTACTCCTTCCTCTTCTGTGCATTAAGTCATTCGATGTTTAATGAAAGACACTTATATTTCAAAATCCATAAGAACATGTAACTGCACTGATTTAAGATGATTTAGCTTAAAATATAATAAAGTACTAATAATTGTTGTTATGAACAGATACAAAAAAAAACCCAAACAAAAGCGACATTTCAAACTTACATACATTCAAACCTCCCATCATGAAATGAAAAGTCCCTCATCTTGTGATATAGTCATACAAATCACACACCAACCAACCCATCCCAATGTCATGAAGCTAAATAGTTGCTACTGCTTCTTAAATTAAAACAATATTATTAATTATAACTATTTAGAGCACACTAAAATCATGTTAAAAAGAAAAAAATAAAGTATTAATTTCAGAAATATTAATATTTAAGATAACAAAATATAAAGTTGGAAATGTTAATAGTAAAGAATGATATTATGTATTTCTAAATATATCAAAAATATCCCAGAAATAATGCATTTCAAATTTCTGTATTTGATCAAGACACTTTATATAGTCATTTCTTCTATTTAATCCTACTACAGAAAATACTATAACTAGCCTAACATTTAAGCATTTTTATGGAGGAAATAAATAAAACTGACAACACCTATAACACATTAACATATAGACATTATAACACCAACACATATCAAGATTATGTATCATAAAACATTATTTAATAACATAAGTGAAAAGGTGAAAGCAATAGTCAGAATATGGAGGTATAATTAAAATGTGCTACAATTTAAAATGCCATGTTTGTGTATATTGTATGTGCTTATATATGCATAATATATTAACATGGATGCGCATACATATACCCTGTCTCTGTGTTTGTAAATTATGAGTAGATGCTTGGTATGTATTTTAACAGTTAAGAGAGTGAATATATTCTTTGTATCTATACATGAGAGTAAATATACAAATGAGTAAGTGTTTTTAAGTGAATGTTTGTATTATGAATGTGTGTATATATATATATATATATATATATATATATATATATATATATGTATATATTACTATCAATGACTCTAGTACTTGGAATATGTTTATATTACTGTTTTAGCTGCTTTTCTGCAAAAAACAAAAAACACAAAAAACAAACAAAAAAGGTTTTAAGCTTGTTTCCTGCCTTTCCTGTAACTAGTCTAGTCCAGATACAGATGTGCTGTATCAAGGGCTGTTTTGTAAGTTTCTAAGTCCCCCAGACCTTTCTGTGCTGGAGGGAAGCCTTCTAGCTTATCAGTAGGAGGGGTAAGCACTAGGTAGCCTATATACCACAAGAGGAGTGGTTTCTGGCTCTGAAATTGTAGTTTATTGGCCATTTGGGCAGCTTGTCCATCCCTTTCAACTTTCTGGTTTAAAAGCCCATGTTTGTGTGGGTTTGCACTTGTTTAAGCTCCACGGATCCAGTTTTCGTGTCCTGCAAACTACAATATCAAAGGAAAGGAGAAAGAGAGACTTTAAGTGCTTCCATTTTGATTTTTTTCTGAATTTACTCTTTTCTACACTTGTTCTAAGTCATTTTTAATTTAACTGCATTTATTTAAACTGTAGCTGCGTTAATATTGCTACACACTCAAGTGTGCTAGCTTGCACTGCATTTAAAGTGTTTATATTACTGTTTAAGCTGTTTAAGCTGCTTTTCTGCAAAAAAAAAAAAAAGAAAAAAAGTTCTAACCTTGTTTCTCACCTTTCCTGTAACTAATCTAGTCCAGACACAGATTTGCTGTATACAAGGCTGTTTTCTAAGTTTCTGAGTCCTCCAGACCTTTCTACGCTGGAGGGAAGACTTCTAACTTATCAGTGGGAGTGGTAAGCATTACATAGCCTATCTATTACAAGAGGAGTGATTTCTGGCTCTGAAATTGTAGTTTATTGGCTGTTTGGGCAGTGTTTCCATCCATTTCTACTTTCTGGTTTAAAATCCCATGTTTGCTCAGGTTTGCATGGGTTTGTGCACCACGCAGCAGCACTCAGCTGAGGTAAACTATTCCCGGTGTGAGAAAATCTTCTTTTCAATTTTTTTGTTAGAACGTGCTTGTTCTTTACTTCTTGCACTTCAATTAGCTTAATCATCTAGCAGTTTAAAAGACTTTAGTAGCATTTATTCTAGCACACTTAGGTGCTATCAGCACTAGATGTTCCTATGCAGTAATAGCACAAGTACTTATTAGTTATGACCACCCCTCCTGGCTTGACTGCAGGGCAATTTCCTGTGCTTTCTCCTGCTAGTCTGGTGCACTTGTGCATTCTGAGACAGTGTAGCAACTGCTTCATGTACACAAACAACCCTTTTCTATTACCTCCCAACACTCATACATGTGAGAGATGCATTTACATCACTAAATTGGAAGCAGTGCACTCTCCAGCCAAGACCAAACTAGCTGGTCAAGAGGAGAAAGTCAACACCTGCAACTCTGGAACATACAGCCATCCAAAGCACCAACCATCACAACTCACACATAGAAACACAAACCAATAAAAATTTACCCAAACAGAGACCCCCGAAGACAGAAATGCACTCGACCACCACAACATAACACCGACTTCAGAATATATAGCTCACCACCACAGGTTCCAAAGACCAAAATTCCACTGTAACTGCTACAAAGAAATGCAATCTGAAGGTCATGTTGCTCAATGCTAGAAGTCTAAATCTCAAGATACACACGTTCGAAGCTCTCCTCAAAATGGAGAATGTTGACATCTGTGCTGTAATGCAGACCTGGTTTAAAGAGGCAGAAAGCACTCCCACACTCTCAGGCTACAACTCAATCCATACCTTTCTATCCCAGAATATGGCCGGAAGCTCCAAAGGCAGTGGTGTCTCCATATTCTTAAAGTATTCACACACCTCCAGACTGGTAGCCCAGCACAATGCATCCAAATTACTTTAGGTACAATTAACACTGAGTAGGATGGAGATACAAGTCATAGAATGCTACAGAACCCCAACCATGTCTCTTGACTCTCACTCCAACTTCCTAAGCACCCTGGAATCTATCAAGGTCCATCTCAATGATCTCATACTGGGCACTTTACCTACCCTTCCATCAGCTGGGAAAACTATTCTAGTACCAATGTACAGGCCCAACACTTCCTGGAATTTATCAATTCCAATGCCCAGGACAGCTCATTCTGACTCCACTAGAGGAAGCAACATCCTTGACCTGGTTTTTACCAACATGGGAAGACCATTGCTTCACACCTATAGTCAACTCCTTCCTGGTTAAATCCAACCACAAACTGATCACCATGGAAATCTCCATCTCACCCACAACCCCCCCCCCCCCAAAGGTGACCACCCTGAAAATCTTCTCCAAAGCTGACTTTGGGCTCCTAAAAACAGAGGTGGCTAACTTCTCATTACCCATGCTAATGGAGAATAGCTGGATGACTGCTGAACCATACACCAATGCACTGCACAAGCACATACACAAATTCATGGCTCTAATCATACCAAATAGAACCAAGATGCTCTTCTCCAAAAAAAAGGCAGCCAATCTGGTGGTCCCCAGCCATCAATAAACTCTACAACAGAAGGAAGAAATTGTTGCAGAAAAAGACAAAGTCACAAGACGGGAAAAACTCCCTTACCAGATGCAACAAAAATTTGAGATCCCTTATCAAATCCTCTAAAAGACTGGAAAAACTCCCTTACCAGACTCAACAAAAAATTGAGATCCCTTATCAAATCCTCTAAAGCCAGCTATGAAGGCAGAATTGCAGCTGACACCAAAAACAACCACAAAGCCTTCTATAACTATATCAAGAACCTCCAAGGCAATACCCAGATTTGTTTTGAGTTATTGCACAATGGTACCTCCTATACTGAGCCAACAGATATAGCCAACATACTGGCTCACAGATTCAGTGCAAACTTTATCCCTCTCCCCAAAGGCCCTATCACAATACCAGAAGAAGGCCTGGTACCCACCATTTCTGCAGCACAGGTAAAAGTTGCATCACCAAAAGCCAAGAATACAATATCCATGGGACTTGATAATATCCCTAGCTGCATCCTACATGAACTACAAAATGAACTGGCACCACACCTGTATGTCCTGTTCAATCACAGTCTTACCTAAAGCTTTGTCCCTAATGAATGGTGCACTGCTACAGTCATCCCTCTCCACAAAGGAGGAGCAACTACAGATGCTGGGAACTATCACTCCATTAGCCTGACAAGTCTGGTATGCAAAGCTATGGAGCACATCATCATGGACCTGATCAACAAAGATATAGGCAATCGCCAAACTCTTGACCCTACACAGTTTGGCTTCATCAAGGGGAGATCCTGCTTGCTGAACCTGGCTGACTTCTTCGAGGCAGTCACCAAGGCTGTGGATGAGAGCTAGGCAGTGCATACACCCTACCTCAACCTGGCCAATACCTTTGATAGCATTTCCCACTCAGGTATCATTGATAAACTCAGTAAACTAGGCATCAATCCTTACATCACTAGTTGGGTTAAAAACTGGCTCACAGAGAAGACCTACAGAGTGAAAGTTGCAGACTTCAGGTCAGACTGTTGACCAGTCATGAGTGGAGTCCCACAGGGATCAGTCCTGGGCCCCCTCCTGTTTGGCTTCTACTTCTCAGAAATCCAGACAAACACAGAGGGACTCTGAATGACCATGTTCTCTGATGACTGCAAGCTAGGAGTCATTATCAACTCCCCAAGTGATGCACACATCCTACAAAAAGGCCTTTCTCAGACCAATGACTGGTGTCAGAACCATGGCCTTAAGCTTAACATAAAAAAATGCATTATCATTTCCTTTGGAAAATACTCTGCTCCCACAAATTACCACATCAACAGGAGCCCACTAAACACTGATGGGGCCATAAGGGATCTGAGCACCCAGTTTGACAGCCACCTCGCCTTTGACCACCATGCTGCCTCTGTGGTCAGAAAGTCCTTTTATGTGGCACATCTTATAACCAAAGGGTTCGAATCCAGAATGAAAGAGGTCATCATCCCTCTCTACTCATCCCTCATTAGACCAATCATCGAATATAATGCCCTGTTTGGCATGAACCTGACCAGACACCTACAACAGCTGAAGAGGCCACAAAAGTACCTCACAAAAAGGATCCTAGGCCTTAAACACAAGTCCTACATGGAGATATTCAAGAAACTTCAGCTATTCTCAGTCTCTTATTATCTACTCAGAGGTCATCTCTGCTTGACTTACAAAGCCATGTCCGAGCCAGCCCTACTTGAAATGCTACACCTAAAGAAATCACAATCCTCCCATGCCACACACACTCCAGAGACCACAGCCTCTCTACCACAATCAAAAGAACATGCTGGATGGACAGGTTCATCTCCCAAAGACTGCCCATACTCTGGAATATGCTTCCCATTCATGTCAAGCAGAGCACCTAGCTGGCCCTCTTCAAGAGAAATCTCGACGAGGCGATGGGTAACACAAAGTTCACCCCAGGGATCACTCCAGTTGCCCTACTGGAGAGAGGCACTGTGAACTAAAATCGGGTGGCACGGTGTCAGGGAAAATTTTTTCAGGCTAGGCTTGTAAGGGTTCCAGGGCCATTAGCCTAGTACACACCTATGAACCTATACATTTAGCATCTAACTTCTGTGCAGGAAGCATTCTTTTATGATTAGATTTTAACCATCATGTACTTACAAATTTGATTATAGTACTTTTCATTGCCATATTCTGAAATGTGCGGATCAAGTTTTTGTATTCATCATACCAATGGGAGGTGAAAAATGCTTGAAATGATTTAAAAGACAGTTTAGTATAAAATAAAATTACATATTTTGCTAACAAATACAGAGCATTTTAAAAAATTAAATCTGCTCATTAATATTATTTTCCAATAATTAATAAAGTAACTCTGAGTAATAAAGTAGATGTTGAGTAGATTGAGGTGTTTTAAGCATCTTCTCCTCTAAACTGTTTCATATATCACAGAAGACAACAGCTTATATTAAAGTATAAGTAACGTAATGTATATAAATGTTGTTATATGCAAATTAATATCTATATAGAACTCAAGTAAATATATTTCGCTCAGAGCAAGTGTATAATCACTGTTAATAGTTTTCAGTCAAATGTCTGTAAAAATCATTTGTATAAAAAAAATATATAGTAACAAGTGTGCAGAGGTGTTTATCATATGTTATCCCATATAAGGATATGCTAGCTTCCTGCATGCTTAGTTTCATTTGCATTTTTGTAATGAAGGGTTCCCTGTGTTTAACCTTACAGTTTTTTTGTATTGCACAGCTCTATTAGGCATCACATAAGGTGTTAGATTTCACAATTGCATTTTAAGGAAAACATTGGGACAACTGTATACTGAAGTAATACCAAAAGGTTATGGGGTTATTTAGTTTTTGTAAGCAGTTGGTAATACCTTGTGTAAATACATCCGTAGACCCCTTGCTTATGAATAGACAAGTGTGGTATGTTTAAATATGTATTTCAATTTGAGTGTGTTTTTGCATGTGGATGTCCTTATATATATAGAATTGCATGTATCATCATTTACTTAAGTACGGATGTTTAATCTGTATCTTACCAACTTTCAGATGATTTCTGTAATAATATTTTAATACACTGCCAGATGTTATGTATAGTATATGTTATTCTCAGTTTACCATGCTATCAGATTCATTGATATTATGCATTTGACCACCCATTCTGTATTCCAGCAACAGTCTTGATGTTTAACTACCACTTTGTATTGTATCTCAGGTCTTTCATTATATGTGGATCACCCATGGTCTATGTGTTTGTTATATTTTTTTATGAGATTAAGCCATTAGGTGTGCCAAGGTCTGTTGCAAGAATCAGATCAGGTATTTTACTTATTAGATCTTATTTAATGAAACTCTGTTCTTGTGAATAATCTACATTCTGAGGGAGCCCAGGTAGAAAATACCAGATAGCCCTTCAACAATGCAAAAGTAAGAAAATGTCAGAGATATTAGACATAGCTAGCAGAGAAGTTAATGGTTTGTACTTGCATAAATAAAATGTGAATATGAAACAATATATTAGGCCAGTGACAATAATGGATCAGTTAAGAAAAGTAACATTTTAAAATATCAGGACTCACGATGCCACATCCTGAAATGTTTAGACTGAATAAAAAATTCATTCAGACAGTGTGTAAATACTTGTGTGTAAAATATAACAGGTAGCATGTTACTGAACCAGAGAAACTGTACAAGAAATTCCACTACTGTGATAGGTCCTTTTTTGTTTATCAGAAGTATTCTACATAGCAGAAACTGTCTAACTCTCTAGTTTTTCTTAGCTTCTTTCATGACACATTAAAACCAGTAATATTGTTTAAAAGAAGCATTTTCATTACTATAAATAGGTTCATAGATTAGTACTAAGCTAACTGACCTTGCAAGCCATTTTAAGCCTAGTCAATTATTCCTTGTGAGACTCAAACCCTGCACCCTGTGTTTGTAAAGCAAACACCTTAACAATTAGGCCACCCTCCTAACCCTATATGAATAACATATTCCTCTTTAGTATGATGATCTGCTGCATGAGTATATCATATTTACAATATAGATATAAGGATACAACTTTCACTGAACTATAATTCGGATGACCACAAGATATCACTAGACACAGATTAGTACCAGGTGTCTTTAAGTCTGCAGATGTCTTCTTTTCTTCTTCCCACTGAATTCTTCTGCCCCTTTCCTCTTTTCATTATTCCACTTTTTTAAAAGACAATGAGCATAAACACTACATTGATATGTTTTAAAATTAACTCGATTAATTGTAAATGGTCAGTTTTTGTGTTTCTGTTGCTCATTTTAACATTCTAAAAGTTTACTTCCTGTAAATGAGGGTTAAAGCCCAATCTCTTGACCCACAAGCAATCCTTTGGTTCAAATCTTATCTGGAAAACAGACAACAAGCAGTACTCTGGGACAATAATCTATCCACATACCTCCCAGTAAGCACTGGAGTTCCTCAAGGTTCTATCCTAGGCCCTCTTCTTTTCTCCATCTTTATTAATGATCTCCATACTGTTTTTCCACAATCCACCTGTATACAATATGCTGATGACTATACTTTTATCTGTACTGCCAAGTCTTCTTCCTCTCTCCACACTCTTACACAAAATGTATTTAACACAGTTGAAAACTGGTTCACACAACGCTGCCTTCTTCTTAACCCTAAGAAAACTAAGCTACTACTCTTTACTCCCACCATAAAATCTCCTCAGTTCCACTTCACTATTACCTCTGACAATGGAACCTGCATTTCCCCTGATTCTACTGCTCAACTACTTGGCATAACTATTGACCATAACCTCAGTTTCGATGCCCATGTTAATAATATTATAAAAACTGTTAATAAAAAATTAGGCTCCCTGTATAGAATAAAACCCTTCCTTACACCTCTAGCTAAGAAATCCTTAGCCCAGACTCACCTTACTTCCACCCTATTCTATGCTTCTGCCATTTACACCAATCTATCAAAGCATAATCTCACCAAACTTGAAACTAGCTACAATAACATAACCAGATTTGCCACTGGCTCTCCATACAGAACTCATCACTGCCTCAACCTTAATCAACTCAGATGGTTAGAACTACAAAATCAACTACAATACAATCAACTTGTGATTGCACAAAAAATCCTGCACCATCCTAATAATACTCCCAAACTTACTAATCTGATCTCCCCTTATAAAAATCTTTCAACACTACGCTCAGCTAATAAACTTCTTATTGCCAGCAACCCTTCTAATAACAAAGCAGGTAATTCCCTCTTCTCCAATGTTGTTTGTAGAATCTGGAACAAACTTCCTAATACACTCACCTCACTCTCATCCTCTCTAATCTTTAAAAAACACCTTAGAGACCACCTTAAAATACATTGGCTTTGCCCTTGCTCAAAGCCTGATTGAATCTACTTTTTCATCTCTCCCCTCCCCTGGTTCCTTCTCTCTTGCTTCCTTAACAATTACCCTCCCATATCTTATGAACAACACTATAACAAGTTTACTAATGTTCTAATGTTTTAGTTTTGATTGACTTCACATGAACCCTACCAAAGCATTAAGACTTGTGTATTTTTTACTTCTACTCTAATGAAACGTTACATTGTTCACGATTTTTTTTTTTTTTTCATGTCTTATTTTGTAATGTGAAACTAGTCTTTTTTTAGAATATTTTGAATGTATTAATTTACTCATGTTGGAGCTTTTCTCCTCGGGCCTCTACTGAAAAGGGATATGTATCCAGCTAGACTAGCCCGGTCAACAAATGTAAATAAAATAAAATAAATAAATAAAAGTTCAAATGCATTTCCTGCACTGAAGGCAGCTTGAACATGGAATTTAGACTGCTATAAGTTGAAAAGCAGCTTGAGGTATGTGGAAAAAAAAACATTCTAAAGCAATTTAACTTACACTAGGCAGGAAAAGGGACTGAAAAGAAGCAGTTATTGTAAAAAAACAGTCAATAGCATCTCTAATTCTTTAATGAACAAACAAGTTAAACCTATTAAAGGAAGGTGAAGTAATGTATATAAATGATTTTCATGCAGCCAAAACCACTCAACACAACACCCACTACACATAGAGAAAGCTTATCAGATACAACCACATTCACCAGATAGAATAACCCCCCAGAAAACAGATTACGTGAAATCATGTATAGAAAGTATACATACATTAACTGAATGAGTTAAAAACATGTTAATATACACCCTCCCCCACACACATACACATAGTTCTCTATGTTAGAAAATAATGTTTGAGAGGATTTAAATAAAATAATAAAGAGACATAAGTAATAGTAATATTTATATGTAGATATATATATATATATATGTACACACACACACACACACACACACACACACACACACACACACACACACACACACTATCTCAGATACTGTCAATACACCCCCAACCATATACACACTATCCTCTGTGTTTGACAATAATGTTAGAGAGAATTAAAATAAAATAATAAAGGAACTATAATAGCTATAATAACATATATACACTAGTTTTGATACTATAGAAAGGGTATTTTGATAAAGTATCTTTTTTGTATGTTTTACCTTGTATTTGATAATGAACTGTAATAGATACAAAACTAAATACCCGTGAGAAAGCTGTTTAGACAAAATGAAAAATGGGAACAACATTACTTTTCTTTATTTATTTTTCTGTTTTTGTCCTTTGTAGACCACCCATTTCTTACTGCTTGTCTCGTTAAGCTGACAAGAGTCCAATCCATATTTTCTGACTTATCAAAAAGTTTATTTTTATGAGAAAAGTCCACTGCATCTTTAAGAGAATTGAAAGTTTTCTGACCTTCCGGTAAAAAAAATCCTGGCGAGGAAAATAGTTGAGCTTTAATGTTATGAATGGAATATATGCTTTCCTTTTGGTCATAACATATGCAGTATAACCATTGTCAAACCTGATAGTGTTGTTATTTATTTTTTATGGGAGAATTAGCCCAAGCATTCTTCAGTACCAGGTCCTTGTCTTGGCTGGAGAGATTTTACAATAATGAATCTGGGGTCCAGAGGATTTCTCTTCAAAGAAGAAGTCAAAAGAGATCTATGGGCTCTCTCAACACCAAACTGAGAGCTTCCAGTAGATTTAGAATTTTAGGCAGTTAAAAACTGCAACATATTGTCTCCTTCTTCCTTTTCTCGTATTCCATATATCCTAATATTGTTTATTCTAGATCTACTTTCTAGGTCCTCTAGCTTTTTCATAAGCAAAGTATTTTGTTTTAACAGGAATTCTGTGTGATTCTCACTCTCTGTCATTCTGCATTCCAGGTAATTAAATGTCTTCTATTGCTGAGAACTGAACAGATTGTTGTTTTATGATCTCTTTTAAAATTTCTGTTTATTTCTTGGAATCTCCTTTAATATTGTCCATTTTGATCTCAAGATTATAAAATTTAACAGAAAATTCCTGGATACCACCCATTATAGACTGTAGCTCCTTTTTGACCGAGTAGTCTTGAGTGTTCACCTTTGAGTGGCTCATTCTGTCACAGCAGTCAATAAAACTTCTGACAGGAAAAAAATCAAAGAAAAAACAAAAAAAAAAGACTTTTCTTTCAAAATAGTTGTCCAAATGTGTTTAAAAGACTCAAAATGTATAAGAAAATAAGTTCTGTTTGTAGAATAAAACTTGCCAGAAAAAAAGAAAATAAACAGAGCTAAGATTTTGTGCTGTTAACATTTTGCCATCTTGGCCACACTCCCCCAAGTTTTCAGTTTTTATGTTACTGTGTGTGTGTGTGTGTGTGTGTGTGTGTGTGTGTGTGTGTGTGTGTGTGTGTTTGTGTATAAAACAATCTATTCTGCAAGAGGATTATAAGAAGAATCTATGTAAGACATGCAGTCTTGACTATCAGTCCACTGTTATAAACTGGTGATGCACTCTACCCTATAACCAAATTCTCTGGGTGATGTGCAGCAGAGTTCACTATAGGACCATTAGAAAAAAAAATACTACTGTGATGTTGGTAATGCTTGCTTTTTGACAGTGTTCATTATCTGTGTATTTCAGAATAAGTGCTCTTGCCATCCTGTGCACACTGATTTGTAGGTGGGTGGACTAAAGATGTAATACAACTATTCCCACTGTACATTCCCTCATACAGTATCCAATAAGTGTGACATTGGGGTCCCTAGTCTGAAGTGTAAGCCCATCATGGAGACACAGATGATAATTCAGTCATCAAGTCTTTATTATCGCAGCACCAATGTTTGATTATGTAGCCCTGCTCCTGGTATGATCATGTCTTGCTAGCACTCATGCATATCCAACTAGCATAAGGCCATCTCCATAAACTTTTAAGTACTTTTTGCCACTTCCTTCTGAATACTGGTAAGAATCTAATTCATGCTACTGGCATAGTTCTGTCTGGGAGTTTAGCTAGTACCGTAATTGACATTACATATTTTGTTAATTTACGTTGGTTTTAGTACATATTTTTTTTCAGCATCAAATAGGAAATTATGATGGCATTATACATGTGATAGCTTATTGCTGTGAGAAATGTTTATATATTTTTTTAAAGATGTAACACACAGATATTACATATGCCAGAAATATGAGTGTTCTCATTTAAATATCAATTTAATATTAAAAATAAAACAACCACAGTGACACACCGTAAAGGGCAAATGTGGTATTGCTCAGATATAAGAGGCAAATAATCACTAAAATCAAAAACAGAGCAATCCACAGACCATGGAGTTCATATAAAAAGTCCACCATGAAAAGTATAAAATCCTTTTATTTCACATTAGGTAAGCACTTTCACATAGGAGCTTCTTCAGACCATCAAACAAATACTGGTATAAAAATATTTAAATAGCCCTCTTGAACCAATCAGTTCATACTGAACAATAGCTATGTGTTAATTTAAAGTGACAGTGTAACATCATTCATTATAATGCTCTTAGAATAGCATATTGAACACAACTATACATAAAGAATGTAGACATATAAAAAAGCAGCGAAAGCATATAAAAATATATATATAAAAAGTATATAGATCCCATGAGAACTATAAAACTCATTAATATCATTTCAAGTATACTTCGTAATTAATTTCCTAGATTTTAACATGGGCTTAATGGAAGCCCTCTCATTTAAACTCATGCCCCGATCTGCTCTGAGCCTTAAAATCCACTTGACTTTCTTACTCTTCGTCAAGTTACGTAAATCCCCTTCTCTAACTGTAAGTTTGACCAAGTCTACAACTAAAAATCTAAAAATATGTTCATCTCCCTTTGCCATGACATGTTTAGACAGAGTGCTGGTAGCAGTTCTAACTCTGATACAAACATGTTCCCTAATTCTATACTTGAGTACCTGTCCATTTTACCAACGTAAAACGACCCACAGGTCACACACTTGGTGAGATAAACTACATGTGAGGTCTTACAGTTTGCTTCTACATTAACATGAAACAGTTGACTAGTATCAGGATGGACAAAAGTCCCAGTAGTATCTAAATAACTTTAGAAGTTACAGCCCCACAGGGGCTAGTTCCTCTCATACTCCCAGATGGCTTAGCCCTGTCTCTAGGATAACATAATGCTCTTTTTAAATTACGCTTGTTTTTAAACATGAATGAGGGATTTTCCCATACTACTTCCTTCACCATGGGATCTGTGGTCAATACCCACCAGTTCTTTCTTATAATATTCATAATAGGGTTTACATCAGTAGTAAAAAACATCAGAACTTTGGTGACTTCAGGACTAGATATATTGGCTGCTTCAACACGATAAGAAAAATAAGGTTTAGCAGCACCATACCTCAACTCACCAATCCCTTCAAGGTTCTTATTAACTTCAGAAGGACTATTTCCCCTATCTACTAATCTGTCTTTCAGTGTACTTAATTCATGACTAAAACCCTCCTCTGTGGCATTAAGCCTAGAGGCCCTCATTCCTTGTCCTCTAATAATATTTTTGAAGACATACTGGGGGTGCATGCTACTTCTGTGTAAATAGGTATTCCTATGACATTGTTTCCTGTATACCCCAGTATTAATAAGTCCATTGTTCAGCCCTTCAACATACACATCGAGGAATTCTATCTTAATAGGGGAATAATTCATGGTGAAATTCAAATACTCATGTTCACCATTCAACTCAGCCAGAAACAACTCTAAATCTGTGCAGGTACCCTCCCACAAAAGAAAGAGGTTATCAACAAAACATCGATAAAATTTCACATGCTCCAGATATAATCTCATTCTAAACAGACTCTCTTCTTCCCAGTGTGCCATGAACATGTTGGCGTAGCTATTGGCAGATGAAGTGCCCATAGCTATGACATCACGCTGCAAATAAATGCCTTCTCCAAAAGTGAAGGCATTGTTCTCCAAAATAGTTTCCAATAGTAAGCATATTTAGTCAATATGTCCATCTTCATAAGTGCTATATCTATGCAAATAATTGTGCACTGACTGTACCCCTATAGCATTGGGTATAATGGTGAAGAGGGACTGTATGTCCAAAGTCACAAAATATAATTCAGATGCTGGGTTCAAAAGGTTCACATACTCATACAGATCTACTAGAAATTGTTTAGTGTCTTTCAGAACACATTATTATTCAAAACAAGTCTCAACCATCTTTCCACATATAGGGAGCATGGTTCCGTAACCCATTCTCTCCCTGCAACAATTGGTCTCATTGGGGGTCTACGATCATCCTTATGGATTTTAGGGAGACCTTCTATGGAAGGTAGAAGGGGATAATCAACTTTCAAAAACCTAAATAATTCGGGTCTATATTAGAATATCAAAAGATGTAAACACCGAATGTTTAAATGTCGAACTGTATTCAGCGAAAGCTGAAAACAACGAACATACAGAACAGCGAATTTCCTAGGGAAAAAAATTGCTGTTCCAAAACACATACATTCAACACAAGCACACCAAACAAACAGCAATCCACACACATACACCTAAAATCTTACACTTAACCCTACACTAAACTATACACACACACACCACTAACTATCCACTTACCTTAACCCAAACCCTAACCCTAAGGTCCGTCACTATCACACACTCACCCGCTCTAACCTAACTCACCTACCCCCTAACCCTCACGTCCACACAATCGCACACTTACCTGACCTGCACCTAACCCTAACTCACCTAACCCACCCTAACCCTCACATCCACACGCACACATACTTAACCCGCCCCTAACCCTAACTCACCTAACCCACCCTAACCCTCACATCCACATAATCGCACACATACCTAACCCGCACCCTAACCCTAACTAACCTAATCCACACTCAATCGCACACTTACCTGAACCCAACCCGTAACTTTCCACCACAGTGCTGAAAATACCGAAGCAACAGAAATGGACAACCAAATTCTTTCCCTAGGAAAAAAGTCGGTTTTCTGTTGTTATTCAACTTTCATGAATACAGTTCGACATTTAAACATTAGGTGTTTACATCTTTTGATATTCTAATATAGATCCAATAATTCCATATTAATCAATTCACTTTTTAATAAATCTTCTAACATGAATTTGTTATGGCCTTGTAGCAAGTGTACCTTATCTAGCTCTATCCATAGACAGAAGCAGGTATCATTTAACATAGTATTCATAGTTTCAACATAGTCATTCTTATCCATTACAGCTATTGGACCCCCTTTGTCCGCAGGCCTTATCATGACTGGCTCATCCTCCTCTAGACATCTCAAGGTCAGTCTTTCATTATAACTCAAATTACATCTCACATTTCTATTTACATTTATGTTCACATTTAGTAATTGTTTATCATCATAAAACTTATATAAATCATCTTCCACCATTTTACTAAATGCCTCTACAAGTGGATGTGGGTTTGGCATATATAAAATGGGTTTTCTAAAATTATTTACAAAATTGGCTACAGTTACCAAATTCCAACTTCAATATGACATTTCTACTAAAGCATTTTATGTCAATCATGGTCTCAGTGAAGTCACTAGCCTTAGAAGGAATAAATGCTAACCCTTTTTTTAATACAGATATTTCATCATAGCTAAGGACTCTCTTAGAGAGAGTCCAAACTAAAGAGCCCCTGCTTGACTCCACATCTTCTTGATGGTATAGCTTGACTGTCTGTCCAAGGATAGGTTGCGCTTCTGTCTCCCCTGACTTATTGATCGAGTTCTCACAGGCCCTTTCTCCCCACTGATGGGTAAAGGGAAATGGGGATAAGAAGCTATATTGGAGGTAGATGGTACTGCAGGTCATGCATCATGTGAGGCATGTATAACTTTAGGCCTCACATCTCCATGAACCACCTGCCCATTACCCTTTATTGCAACATTATCATTATTAGATAAAGAAACGTCATTGTTGGCCGGAAAATTATTTTCAGTATTCTCCAAAGGGACTGGAGCCTGTTGTGATACACTCTGCACTTCATGTAATGTCACAGTCATATTGCCTGTAACATGGGTATTAGTATATCTCACAGTTCCAGAAATATCTGTGCTTAACACAGGGTTGGCAGCCTCAGAACCTCTGACATGGCCTGTCGCTACTACCTTGGGCCATATAAACACATGTCCATTCTGGAAATCACGCAAATCTCTATCAGTCTTATCGTTCTTCTATTGTAGTAGCCTTCGTTCAAAGACCACTACCCCATCAAGCAATCCTTCAAGTAAAGGATCTATCATGCTGGCAGAAAACATACTGTAAAGCGCTAACTGTTGTTCCCTAAAAGACGCTCTTAATTGCTCTTCCTCTGGTCTGAAAAAGTCAACTAAAAGAGCCAAATACTTAGCGCTTACCTCCAAGTTTAACTGCTGCCACTTCCCCAGTAATTCTGGGTATTGCATGTCATAAGTTAGCATTTTCAACACTCTAAGGCCTCTTGGGACAATCTTCCTGGAAAGGCACACATCAAAATATTGTCTTTGCGTTTGAAAACACTTCAGCTTCAGTATGTCCCTCTCAAGTCTAGCCATTGCTTGTTTCAGCTTCTCCTGCTGAATCGCATTGACTTGTGCCGCTGTTTCACCAGAAATTATGTCATGAATTAACAGCAGATTCTCCTCCACTCTAACACAGGCTAAGAACCTGTCTTAAATACTCCGAGTCACCTCTACAGGTCTACCGTGTCTGTAGTCCAGTTCAAGATCTTGGATATTTCCTTTGTCCATGTCCCTTCTAAGTATGTCAGTGAATGAACCAGAAAAATAAAAATAAAACAACCACAATGTCAAAAGCTAAGAAAATAACATGAATTTAATTGATGTATTTATTTATTTAATTAATGGCATATGTTTACAAGGATGTCAGACTTGACAATGGTATGCTTTTCTATTAAGACCTGAGGAGAAAAGCTTCAAAATAGCAATTATAACACATATTAAGACAAAAATATATTCAATACAATAACAGGTGTGCAGAAATATAAGTTTTATCATTTATACCGGTACAAACATTACTGAGAGCAGTGGGGAGGAGAGATGGATAGACTGATAGAAGAGCAGTGAAAGTAAAGATGTAAGGAAAAGAGAGAGACTGACAGAGCAATAAGACATACATATTTACAAGTAAAGTAGATATGAGAACTTATGCATTGTTTTGTAGTAGGAGAAAAGAGTTTTATGTAGAAAGGCTTGGCTAAGACAGTATGTAAGATAAGCATATCAAAATATATAAAAAGAGTAGAACAACATTGTAAATAATATATATATATATATATATATATATATATATATATATATATATATATATATATATATACACATATATCCTATCTAGACTACTGGTAGGTCAGAATTTTGCATAATTGACTTAACTGAGATGTAGTATATGATTAGCCAGAGACAGACCTTACTTAACTAAAAAAAAAAAATCAAAGTGGAAATGGCCTTTAATGTCAGTGGATAGAGTATCGCTAATGCTAGTTTACATATGTGCTTCAGAATTCAGCCTGTTGATTTCCTCTCCTCATTTGGTCACATAATTAACATACAAAAGTTTGGAGACAGACCACTGAGGCTAGATACATATGAGTGATTAAGGTACCCAGAAGTCATTACTTCACTCTGTGCTACCATAATATCTACTACAGCATAGAGACTAACCATCTGGACTCCTATGAAGACAGCACATATAGAAAGGTTTGACCAGAATCATCATAAACTGACTGCTGAGGCTAAAAAGGCTAAGCAGTCCCCATTAGCTAGATAAACTGAAAAGGATAAATCTTAATGATTTAGTGATAAGAGTCTGAAGTGACTTACTCAGGCATACTAAGCCTGCAGAAGTAAACGTTTATTTAACTGTTAACATTTAACAACTACTTACAAAACTACAGCCACTGTGGTACTAGATTACAGAAGCTTATTTGGAATAGCCTCCTTCAAATTAAAGATGCTAGCATTATTAATTTAAAGAAATGCTAGACACCTATGCGGATTTTAAAGCTGTGCACTATATGGTGAGTGGCAGACCCAGAAGACTCAAATGTTCTGCAATGTTATACTTGTGTGTATATGTGTTCACACACCTATCTCTGGAAGATTGCTTCATGAACTGTGTCACTGCCATTATAAAATACTGCTGGGAAAAACTGATTTCACATGACATCACAATATTACAAAAATATTTTCTGCTAGAATTGTGCCATGGCAAAACCATATTCTTGTTGAGGAGGAGGCCATAAGATTATTTTCATAAGGAATGATAATATACATTTGGTATCTTAATGCTTTGACATGGATTCTAACCTCGGACCCATCTGGTAGAGAGAGAACTCAGAATAAATAATAGCAACTGACTGACAACTCCGTGGCATTTCAAATAGGTCTTTAAACATACGTGTTTCCAGCTCCTTGAAAAAGAATAGTAGAATGGGTATTGATTTAAATCCTTTATGAAGAGACATATGCATTTATTTAAATCCATTATGAAGAAAGTGTCAAGCTTATTTGAGAGGCACACACTAGGAAATGATGTGGGATGTCCAATGGTTTTAACAGAAGCATTTGTTCTTAATGTTTTGGGCCAGGTCTGTAAGTAGTTTGCTCTGACTGATTGTGTCAGAAGGTTTTGCAAAGTCAACGCAGACTGCCACTACAGATTGCCACTTCACCACTGCGCATGGTTTAGAAGTTAGAAATGTTGACTGGCAGCTTTGTTGCAATTATATTGTGACACTTTTTTAAATGTTTGCTGTAGTTTGCAAGGCCAAGATTACACTCTGGGCATTTAGTGGTGAAGCTATTACCTTTTCCAACACTTTGGTTAAAGTTAAGTACAGAAAGATTAGCCTGAAGTATTTGACATTTGTGTTTGCCCTTGTTGTTGGTAAGAGTATGTGTTTATTTAATCTTGCATTATTTATATTTTTACTTGTTTCTAATAACATTAACATGTACTTGGAGGTTTCTCCTCCCATCCTCACTATAATTAGACTGATTCAACATGCCTTTTTCCTAGTAAGCCAAACAAAATGGAAAATACATCTAAAACTGATCTGTGGCTCTTTTCCAAATGTAGGCAATAATACTTCTCAGCAGCCTCAAAAATTGTCTGTACATGTTAACCTCATAATTAGTTTTTGAAATGCAACAACGAAGAGACACTTAACAATTAGCAGGTGGTTTATAAGATACATGTGTTGAAAATGAGGACCAAAAATGAATGTGAACCACCAAACCTTTTAATCCTCCATGTTCTGCATTGATTACTAACGTGAACTCTAAATTACTACACTGCCACTTCTATTAATCATGCCAGGAATGTAACAGTAGTCAGCTCTCATACGTTGGCTGCAGAGAATGCTTCTTTTATTGCGCTAAATGAAGATTTTGAAATCAAAACTAATATTATTATTAGAGGAGTACATACAGAGCTCTTCTACTTTTGCCTTTGTGTGCAGACACAATAAGACAATGCGGAACCTTTTTCCAATCAATATAAAAAGCAATATATTTTCGGAGTTTTTGGTTAACATTCACTTTTGTAAAGGCCAAGTTCCTGACTTTTTGAAATTCTAAATAAGTTACTTCAAGATTTATAGTATAGTTATACCTCCATATCAGCCAACCCAGTACCACAGATGAGCTTTAAAGAATATCTGCGTATTGTTGAGGAAGCAATTACCTATGAAGGTAAACAGATCTAAATGGATATAACAGGTTGTCTCCTTTAGATCTGATGTCATTGTTTAATTTTCCATGCATTTATGAAGCCTTGGTATTGAGATGTATATTAAGATAATCATAGTAACTATGCACAGCAAGTTTCTATGAATCATACTCTTAATTATACTGAAAATAACATTGAGAGATACCACTCAGTTTGCATATTTGCACTTTTTCTTTAATTTGACTCTTCTTCTAAGGGGTGAATTATACTTATTTCAGTAGTTTTATGTTTGTTTATTTAGTATATTTCATTATACTGATGTGCTCAGTATGCTGTATACTCCTTAGCCATTTCAGTCATTTATTTATATTTCTGTGTTTTATTCTGATATCAGCTTGATAGGAAAATTTGTCCTTCTGACTACTATTAGTCACTGCATTATATGCTATTAAAGTACAGTACTAAAATACATAAAATATATCATTACATTATGAAACAGTCGGTAAGGTTAACAAATAATTTCACATTTTGTATAACATGATATAATGTTAGAAAGGATAGATTTTATTTTATCTTGGTTATACAAGCACTGTCTATGACCCAGATGATCCAACTTCGATTAATGGTTCAGGTACTGTAGCAGGAGGTGGGAGACTGTAATGAACACCTTGTCTCAGCTTGCCCATTCTGGGGGAAGGACTCGAGTAGGTTGCTTGTCCAGGCACACATCTATAGCTAAACCACAAGTGGAGACCAGGGTTATGTGAGGACAAGGTTTAAGTTGTGTCACACACAGTAGTACAGACAATTGCTCCATGAGCCCATTGCCTACTTCCTCAGATGCTACAGTTGTGTGAGTAGGGGAAACATAGGCAGGGAATAATACAGAAAGTCCTGAGAGAGGGAGGAAGGGATGGAGGGATGGATGATAGCTTTGTGATCATCTCTTGAAATGAACAGGCTGAAGACAACTCTTACCCAATGGGAAATGAATGGATCAATAGATCACAGAAGGCTGATGGTTTGTATACTTCTGGGACCCAAAAATTTTAAATAATTGATTTTATACATATATCAGTTCATCTAGGGTTATGTGTGCAAGGTAACATACAGGGATGACATTTCAATGTCTATGAGCCTATAAGTCTACTTTTAATTCTAATTTTAGACATTCCTTTATAAATCTTAAAACATGTTTTCATCTAAGACACTATTCAGTAAACCAAAGAAAGTATTCCATAGCTTGTACCCCAAGGAAAAGGATTCATTCATGTATTTTTAGTAAGACTACGCATTACAAGATAATTCTGATCCTGAAATGATAGGACTGGCCATTCAGAATGCGATTTTAGGGATATACACAGATGTACTTTATGCACATAAGGACATCATTTTTAAAAATAATTTGTTTTGTGCAATACAATGTATTACAATTTAAATTAAAATATGTCTAGAAATTTTACACACTGGTTTAATTATATTAAGTTATGTATCCTGTTAACACTAGTTTTTGTCTAGCAGTTAGTGTAAAGGATTTTGGCTCTGCTCTGTTAAAGAACTGCTTCTTGGGTACAGGGTTTAATTTTTTTTCACCTCCATTTGTCTATTATGTGACTCTGAGAATATCACTTAATCAAAGAGTAGTCCCTGCTAGTTCTTGAAAGGGGACATTTGTGACAGTAGGCTTACAGGGGCAAAAATCAATAAAATAAAAATTTCTGATAGGTCTTAGTTGAGATTTTTTGCACCATCCTGGGTGTATATGGAAGGGTCTGCATTCTGGGTGCTGGTCTATGCTCCTGATATTTTAAATATTTTCTCATTATCTTACTTTATGCTCAGTTGCAAGGGAGTAAACACTAGTGCATATGAATATACAGCAGTGACAAGTGCTTCTTTAGAGATGGCCTACAGATCCAGCAGTTCAGCCATTACTGTTACTCTCAGCAGCTGCTTTGAAGCTCAACATACAATTATCTGTTTGTTAATCAGGCAGATCCACTACACTTGAGGATGCTTCTTCAGGGGTGATTGGGCAGCCCTGTCTGGTTAACACACTTGTATGATGTCACACTCTATGCAAATTCAGGCTGAGGGCATCAAACTGCAGACTAGTGGATGAAACCCACTATCAGATCATAGATTTAGTCCTCTGAACTAAATTGCCAGACAATGAATTAATGGGAACATAAATTTTATAGTTGCAGCACCATGGTAAAATTCTCCACATTAAAGGTAATGAACAGGCAACCTAGTTCTACTGGACACATACCGCTACTCACCACATCCCACAGAGTTACCAGGTACCAGCCATAAGGAAACATGCTGATATCTTAACCACTAAATTCATGCATAAGACTAAAACAAAACACATTGGAAAAATCCTCTTAGCACAGAGCCTACATGGAGTTTGCATGTTTGCATGATGAGCAGCAGTACTAATCATGTATGTATGCCATGCATTGCACTTACACAAATACAGTCAAGGTTTTGTGGCCAGCAACAGTGTTCATAGGTTCATAGGGTCATAGGTTGGTACGAGGCTATCGGCCCTAGGGCCTATACAAGCCTAGCCATAGCAATTCCCTGGATATTTCTTCCCACAATATTTACTTCCCTGGACCCCTGTCTAGCAGGGTGACTGATGTGATCCCCGGGGTGAATTTACTATCTCCCATCCAATCGGCAAGGTTCCTTTTGAAGAGGGCCAATGAGGCGCTCTGCTTGACATGTATGGGCAGTCTATTCCAGAGTATGGAGAGTCTCTGGGTCAGGAACCTATCCCTCCAGCATGTTTTGTTCATTGTGATGACAAGGTTTAGATCCCTGGAGCGTGTGGCTCTGAGGTATTGGGATTTCTTTAAGTGGAGCATGTCCAACAGCTCAGGGTTTGACATGGCCTTGTATGTTAAGCAGAGATCACCTTGGAGTAGATGATATGCCATATAGTATAGCTGGAATTTTTTTAGATGGTCAGCATAGGTCATCTGCTTTAGGCCTATGATTCTTTTAGTGAGGTATTTCTGTGGCCTTTCCAGTTGTTGCAGATGTCTTGTGAGGTACATACCAAATGGGGCGTTGTACTCTATAATGAGTCTAATGAGGGATGAGTACAGTGGGACAATGACCTGCTTTTTTCTGGATGAAAAGCCCTTAGTGATGAGGTGTGCCACATAGAAGTATTTCCAGACTGTTGTGGCAATGTGGTTATCGAAGATGAGACCACTGTCCACCTGTGTCCCTAAGTCTCTCATCACACTTTCGGTGTTTAGTGTACTGCCACCTATGTGGTAATTCATGGGTACATAGTTTTTCCCAAAGGGGATAACTATACATTTCTTGGCATTAAGCTTGAGCCTATGGCTCTGGCACCAAGCATCTGTTTCTGGCCAGGAAGCCATGTAAAGCAGCATGAAGGCATATAGAACATGTAGACAAGTTTACTTATTGGTAAACTTGCTCTGAGGAATTGTGAGGACAGCCAAAATGATCACCAGGGCTAAAATGAATGCAGTAGTAACAAATTATAGAAAAGTGTACTCAGTGCAAGGTACACTATAACGTGCTTTTGGCATACTGAAATAAGGATTTGTGGTGATCATCAAAGGTACATATAAGGTAGTATAAATACACTACTCTGGGGAAGTGTTGTATTGAAAAGGGCCATAGACATGAGTAGTAGGAATGAATAAAGAGGAATAGGACATGTGAAGAATGGTAATGTACACCAGATAAAGGCATGTCAATGTGCATACACTCCAAAGACAAAGCAGTAGCATAAAATTAATCACATATGTACATAACATGGTATGTACTGCTGTTTACACCTCTTGTGTGAGTATATTTATATCATCTCACATTATAGTACACTATGTGACTGCTGAACAAGGTTACATATTAATGGAGATGCTTGGTTATGATACAAACTTCCTGACATGATCACAGGAAAGAACATTTAACAAAGATGGTATATAGAATAGGGGTATGTGCATATTGTGAAGGTGTGCAAAATAAGTTGCTTGAATATGACTGAAATGTCAGCATAGCTCTTAACCAATCAGGGACACATAGCCACAGGTTCATGGACAACTTCAGACAGAGGCAGGCACAATCATGTGCAGTTTTAAAATAATACCACCATTAATCTGTGACACTGACATAAATTATGTGATAGTATGTTATTATACATGTTTTGCAGAAACACACTTGTACAACTGTAATGATTTGTCAGTAATCTATAAAGAGAATTTCAACAAACCTTCTTCAAAAATTACCACTTTTTAGAGGTGTTAAGAGGGTCAGTGTTACACCTGTAGTTTACATTGGGGCAATCCTGGCCAGTTGAGAGGTTTTCATGACACATAAGCCATAATCTACACATTCATGAATGGAAGCCATGCCCTCAATGTTGTCAATGAGCTGTGTATTTACTGGGTGCATCACAGATAGACATATCACACATGCATCTTGTCAACTCCTAATTGTTATGCATCAGAAAGGATACTTTTGTATGGCCAAAAGATGTGGGAAAGCTCACTGTGGCAAAAATGATACACTTGAGTAAAGCATCCCTGGATTACATGGGTATTGGCTATATGGATAACAACACTTAAAAACTGCACACTATTATCAGTAGATTCCCTAGACACAGCTGTGTATTGCATGTATTTGCTACATGTAATATAATTTGGTATTGTCTGCAGCATCTGCAATTGATGTGTGAATTAAGAAGTGATCCATTGTAATGAACAGTACAGCACTATGTGAGACTGACAGCAATCAATCAGTCATGCCCATGTGCACAGAAACTACAGCACTGCAAAGCCTAGCATCAATGAGTGAGGAAGCTATCACTGTGTTATTGTTTACATACCAAATAATACATGGAGCACACTTTCTATCACCACATGTCAAACCCAACACATGTACACATGATCACTGTAAAGATTGGGTAGAGAAGGGGGAAGGCTACCAGCCTAGCCAAATAGAATTTGATACATAATTCTGGCATTTGTAAATATAAATGTAAAATACAGGCTTGTTTCTTAAATGAAAGGAAATACTAAAATGTTGAACTTCAAGATTGTAGCAACAGTGTAATCTGCTGTAAGAAAACTAAGTCAAGCATTTCACATCTGTTCTTTGAAATTAAAATTATTTCATCACTGCCTTTGATGTTTTACAATTCGGCTCCAGTCTGGCAAGATGAAGGCTTCCTGCCTAATGTTTTAAGGCTAAAGTTAATGACCATTAACATGTGGAATTCCCTTTATTGCTCTAAGTATAAAATAATGTAAATTAAGTTTCTGTGTGGTCTGGGAACCAGGAAGGTGTAAAAGATGATGTAATGTTTAGCAGAACTACAGTTTCAATTTAAACAGTGAGAACCAGAGATTATTAAGCATTTTTGTCTTGATATCCAACCTACAGCACTACCTGTTGTCTTAAGTAAGTTATCTTAGAAATGTGTTTTCTTGTAGAAATAGCTAGGACTATAAAGATTAGACTAAGTGTTTTCTGTTATGTCAGAACTGTACTACTGAATTATTTTAAGTTTCTGTGTGATCTCTGAACTCTTGAATAACACGGTGGTGTAGTAGTATTGTCTTGTGTTTTTAGTATTTATTATTAAATATTTTTAAACCCTTTTCAACTGTGGCTGGTTTATGTAGAGGTAAATTAAGCTCTAGAGTAAATTGCATGCTTTTAAGTGATCCATGTGTTTGGCAGTGATGAGATCCATATCACATATTAATTAGTTGCCAAATACTAATTGGCTTGTAGTGGTGTGGGAAGAGTGAATCCTGTAGCTTATGTACAGTGATCTTTGAAGGTGTTTTATACTCTAAATCAGCCATGCAGTGAATACTGAGTTCAGATCACAATTGTTTTATTTCTTTTGTTATCTTAGTTAGTCTGGGTGAGCAGGCAGCATGTCAACAGAGGAGTATGGAAATCTGACAAGGAACCAGCTGAGAGAGATGTACCAGGCTAGGGAATTGGTGCATGGAAACTTGACTAAAGCAGACCTAATTGCAGCCTTGGTTACAGCTACATCAGAAAATGGCATCCAGGAGGACAATCAGACTGGCAGTGGAGATGCAATATCCTTGGAGAATAGACAGCTCAATCTTTCTGTGAAGGACAATCAGACTGACAGTGGAGATACAATATCCTCAGAGAATGGATGGCTCAACCTTTCTGCAGTGGACTTAAAAATCCAGCTGGAGCTAAAGAGCCTTGAGTTGGAGGCCAGGTGTTTGGAGATAGTAGCTGAAGACAAGGAGCATCAAAGGAGGCATGAGAGGGAAATGCTGACAGTCATGGAAGTAATGGGAAGGGAGTAACTGGACCCCAGAAGCACAACAGGTCAGTAAATTTCTTCTGCAATTTAAAGAGGGGGATAATTTTGATAGTTTCATTCATATGTTTGAGAAGGTATACAAACAGTATAGTGCTGACCAAAGGCTCTGGGTACAGTTACTGACCCCCTTACTCCATGGTAAAGCTGTAAATGCATTGGCTAAAATGTCTGACATTGCATATTTTGATTATACTGTTGTAAAAAGTCACTTGTTAAAATGTTTTAAGCTAACACCTGAAATTTATAGGAAAAAGTTTTGTGAACATAGATGCAAGGCAGATGAAAGTGTGTGTGAATATGTTGCTGAACTGAGCACTTATTTTCATAGCTAGGTGAGTGGATGTCAGGTCATCACTTTGGAAGGGCTGGCAGACCTTCTGGTGAGGGAACAAGCCCTTAGCACTTTGTCTGAGGACATGAGGATCTAGTTAGCTGATAGACAATGTGCTACTTCAGATGAGTTGGGGAAGACGTGAGATCTATACCTGGCAAGCAGGGCAGCCCTGCACAGGAAGAAGAGCCCCAGTACTGCTCATGGGTCTAAAGGAAACCATGGTGGGCAGCATAGACTGCCACAACAGAATCTGCCAGTAGCAGGGGAAGCCACTAGTCCAGGTACATGTCCAGGAACTAGGGTTAAATGTTTCGAATGCAACCAGTGGGGCCATTTGGCATACAGGTGTCCATGGAGGCAAGGTGGGGAACCAAAGATGAGGGAGCCAGTAAGTAGGAAAGGCAAAATGCCAATAGTAGGTTGTCTTGAGACAACAGGGGTACTAAACTACCATCCTGAAGATGTCTGGAGAGGGAAGGATTTGGATGAGGCAGTACCATGCACATATGCAGTTACATGGGTCAGGCTAGGAGACAAGCATGTGGGTCTGGTAGCCTGGGAGAGACCCAGACAGACTGCATAATTGCAGCCAGGACTGGTGAGGTGGTTACTTCAGGGAGTGGGCTACATTGTAGCAGTGAGACTGAAGGTGAGCCACAGCTGCTTGTGGGTACTGATGTTCCCTTCGACAGGGTAACTGCAAAGGTAGAGGTGAGTAGTAGTACCCAGGCTGACAGTGAGGCACCGCTGTCAGAGGATGCCAGACTTCCTGTGGAAGGGGAGCTGGGAAGGGTTACAAGGAGACAGTTGAGACAGGCTCAACTCCCAGACCCTACATTGCAAGGCCTGAGACAGATAGCTAGGGAGGCACCTAATTCTCAAGGAAAGGGGAAATCTATGTACTGGGATAAAGGGTTACTGTACAGAGAGTGGACCCCTGAGGGAGTGCTAGAAGGTGAGAGAGTACAGCAGTTGGTAATGCCTAGAGCCTACCATCTGGCGCTTCTAGCCATAGCCCATGATATTCCCTTTGCAGATCATATGGGCATAAAACATACAAAGAGACATATTATGTAAAACTTCTATTGGCCTGGAATTTCCAGAGGTGCAACAGGTACTGCAGGACCTGTGAGCAGTGCCAAAAGGTAGGCAAGGCAGGAGACAAGGTAAGAGCTCCTTTGATGCCTTTGCCTGTGATTGAGGAGCCATTTTAGAGGGTACATATGGATATTGTGGGTCCTCTGAGTACCCCAAGTTCCACAGGGAAAAATGCTACACGATACCCTGATGCTGTGGCTTTGTCCTCCATTGAGGCAGAGAAGGTGGCAAATGCTTTTTTAGAGATTTTCAGCAGGGTAGGTTTCCCAAAAGAAATACTGACTGACCGAGGTGCCAATTTCATGTCAGACCTGCTGTCTTGTCTATGGAAGTCCTGTGGGGGGAGCACATGAAGACCACCCCCTACCATCCCCAGACTAATGGTCTTGTTGAGAGGTTAAACTCTACAATCAAGTCCATGCTACAGACATTTGCATATCAGTTTAAGAGGGAGTGGGACAAATATTTGCCCCATCTGTTGCTTGTTTACAGAGAGGTTCCCCAGGAATCCACAGATTTTTCACCCTTTGAGTTGCTGTATGAGCATAAGGTGAGGGGTCCTGTAGATTTAATTTGAGATGAGTGGGAAAGTGAGTGTGAGTCTCACATGGAGTCTGTTGTGGCATATGTCCTAAAACTCAAGACAAGGCTCAGGGAACTCATGGGCTTAGCCAATGAGAACCTGGCAGAAGCCCAACAACAGAACAAGGTGTGGTATGACAGGAATGCTCGAATTAGAGAGTATGCTGTGGGGCAGCAGGTAATGGTTCTCATTCCTGTCAGACACAAGAAGCTGCAAGCAGCTTGGGAGGGTCCCTACAAGGTGATAAGAAAGGTAAGTGATGTTAACTACATGGTGGAACTGCTAGGCAAATGGCAGGGGCACATATTATACCATGTTAACACGATGAAACCTTACCATGAGAGGGAGGCCCTTGTGCTGAGCATTTGCAGTGGGTTGCAGGAGTAGTCTGAGGGAGATCTTCTGACTGATCTCCTCAGTGAGGCTCAGGCTGACACTTCATTGGAAGGGGTAGCAATGTCCCAGCAACTATCTCCTACCCAGGTTTGAGAAATCCAAGCAGTGTTGCAGGAATTTGGGGACATGTTCACTGGGAAACCAGGGTGCATCCACCTAGTGCAGCACTAGGTCGATACTGACCCCAAAGGCCTATTAGGCAGACCCCTTATAGTGTGCCTGAGAGAGTCAAACAGACTCTGAAGGAGGAGGTACAGGAGATGTTATATCTCCATATCAGCATTTCGAAAATTGAATAGTTCGAATCACTAAATGTTAAACTGACATGATTGAACTATCCAATTTTTGAATGCTGATTAAAAAAACAAAAACAAAAAATGAACTAACTGGTGTAGGCAGGAGTCAAGCCCCGCTGCACCTCCCACACCCCCTGCTACTTAAATATACCAACTCCGAGACTGCACTACATTGAGGTAAATGGAAATCTCCCCTTACGGAGATTTCCGTTTACCCATTCGATGTTCTGCACTTTCGGCATTCTCGATGCTACAATATCAAATTCGATATTGTCAGCATTCGAGATGCTGATAGGAACCCCTATTAGGCAGGCCCTTATAGGGTGCCTGTGAGAGTCAAACAGACTCTGAGGGAGGAGGTACAGGAGATGTTGGAACTAGGGGTGATTCAAGAGTCCAACATTCCCTGGGCTTTCCCAGTGGTGCTGGTGCCAATGAAGGATGGCAGCACCAGGTTCTGTGTGGATTACAGGAAATTAAATAGTCACACCAAGTCAGATGCTTACCCCATGCCTAGGACAGATGAGGCCCTAGAGTAACTGGGTGGGGCTAAGTATCTTACAACCATTGATCTTATCAAGGGTTACTGGCAGGTGCCCTTGACTCCCAGTGCAAGAGAGAAGTCAGCCTTTGTGACTCCTTTTGGCTTGTATGAGTTCACAAAGATGCCCTTTGGAATGAAGAATGTCCCAGCGACTTTACAGAGGCTGGTAGATAATATCCTAGCAGGAGCAGGAGGGTTTGCCCTTGCTTACCTAGATAATATTGACATCTACAACCATTCCTGGCCAGAGCACCTTCAGCATGTCAGGGAGGTGCTGGGCAGACTACAAAGGGCAGGGTTGACCATTATGCCAAGCAAATGTCAGGTGGGTATGGTGAGGTCTCCTGCCTAGGACATAGAGTGGGGAGTGGTAAGATAAGGCCAGAACCTGCCAAAGTGGGAGCCATTCAGGCATGGCCTGCATCTGTTACTAAACAGCAGGTGAGGGCATTCTTAGGGACAGGAGGGTACTACAGAAAATTCGTCCCCAGTTATAGTACCATAGCTGCTCCCCTCACAGACCTGACAAGGAAAAACAGGCCAGATAAGGTAGTGTGGACCCCAGCATGTGAGAAAGCATTCCAGAAGCTTAAAGAAGCTTCGTGAGGACCCCCTGTGTCCAGATTACAGCAAATAATTTGTTGTGCAAGTGGATGCTTTGAACCATGGGGTGGGGGCTGCACTTAGCCAGATTTCTTCAGAGGGGGAAGTGGTTTCTCTCAGTCATAGGCTCCAACCCAGGGAGGAATGCTATGCAGCTGTAGAAAAGGAATGTCTAGCCATAGTGTGGGCACTGCAGAAACTTCAGCCTTATCTGTATGGAAGGAAATTCACTGTTATGACAGATCACAACCCCTAATATGTTTAAACAGAGCCAGCCAGCAAAATGCCAAGTTGCTAAGATGGAGCCTGGGGTTGCAAGCATATGATATGTCAGTGCAGCACCACAGTGGAATTAGCAATGCCAATGCAGATGGGCTCGCAAGACTGGGAATGGGGTGAGGAACACCCAGATAGACCTAACCCTCTCAAGTGGCATTTATCAAGCTTCACTTGAAAAACTTTCTTGAGTTCTCCGGTGGGGGGAGAGATGTGAAGGTTGGGTAGAGATGGGTGAAGGCTGCCAGCCTAGCCAAATAGAATTTGATACATAAGTCTGGCATTTGTAAATATAAATGTAAAATACAGGCTTGTTTCTTAAATGAAAGAAAATACTAAAATGTTGAACTTCAAGATTGTAGCAACATTGCCATATGCTGTAAGAAAAACTAAGTCAAGCATTTCACATCTGTTCTTTGAAATTAAAATTATTTCATCACTACCTTTGATGTTTTACAATTCGGCTCCCATCCTGCTAGATGAAGGCTTCCTGGCTATTGTTTTAAGGTTAAAGTTAATGACCAGAATTTACATGTGGAATGTCCTTTATTGCTCTAAGTGTAAACAAATGTAAATGCAGTTTCTGTGTGGCCTCGAAACCAGGAAGGTGTAAAAGATGATGTAATGTTTAGCAGAACTGCAGTTTCAATTCAAACAGTGAGAACCAGAGATTATTAAACATTTTTGTCTTGATATCCAACCTACAGCACTGCCTGTTGTCATAAGTAAGTTATCTTAGAAGTGTGTTTTCTTGTAGAAATAGCTAGGACTATAAAAATTAGACTAAGTGTTTTTCTGTTATGTCAGAACTGTACTACTGAATTATTTTAAGTTTCTGTGTGATCTCTGAACTCTTGAATAGCAGTGTGGTGTAGTAGTATTATCTTGTGTTTTTAGTATTTATTATTAAATATTTTTAAACCCTTTTCAACTGTGGCTGGTTTATGTAGAGATAAATTAAGCTCTAGAGTACATTGCATGCTTATAAGTGATCCTGTAATAAACCCTTCCAATAAGCCTTGATTGCTTAGTTACACTACTATTGGATAATAATATTGCACAGTAATAATTGGCTACCCTTTTAAGGGCCTTTGGGTAGCTGATAATTATTAGCTGGTGATGGCAGTAATTACTACCATATAGTCTGAGTAAAAGGGCACAGCTGAAGAATCTGTGTCAGCCTTTCCCAGGAGTGTCTGTGAAGTTGTATAAATACTTATCTCAAAATGTGTGTGTGTGTGTGTGTGTGTGTGTGTGTGTGTGTGTGTGTGTGTGTGTGTGTGTGTGTGTTTGTGTGTGTGTGTGTGTGTATGTGTCAGCTACTTGGGCAGGGACATGAAGCACTGGTTGGACAGAGAGGGTACTGGAGGTTAGCTTGCCAGCTAGGCTGAGATCTGGACCCTATAGCTGTGACAGTGGGGAGTCTTATTGGGGACCTGGGGAGCAAGAGAGCAACCAGCCCCAGGCTGATGGTGATCTCTGTGTGCTCTTAAGGGAAATTGCACTTTACTGTGTGTATTTGTTATCCTTTCTCCTATATGAGACGCCCTCTCTAGTGTTAGTGGTGAGGGTTGAGGCTCCTTGATTGTTGGTCCAGGGCATGGGCATCACAACCACCATCACTCTGACATTGGCATGGAACATTTTATACTACCAAGAAATCTGGACATGCATGCACATGTGTTTATGGACATGCATGCACATGTGTTTATGCTCTTTTGCATATAGTACTGTATTTAATTTGTTTATTTTGTGTGTTTCACTGAATATTAACTCAACTGATGTTGTGGCTGTCTCTCTACAGTTAGTTCCCCACCCACTCTCCCTGTTCTTGTTTTGGTGTTAATGTTGGTGGCTTTGAAATTGCCTGCCCTCTTGTAGATTTGTATTTGGATACTCCTTCTGGGCCCATCTCATTTGCTCACTCAACTGAGTGCAGTGAGATCATATTCTGATTTCAGGCACTCCTACTGTGTACAAAGAGAGCATTTGGGAAGGACAACCCCTGTAGCCTCTTAATCCTGCTTTGTTCTCTCACCCATAAAAAAAAAAATAATATATATATATATATATATATATATATATATATATATATATATATTTTTTTTTTTTATTCAGCTGCTCTTACTGTAACTGTCTTAGTTGCTCTTTTGTGTGCTGTTATCTGTTCAGTCGCTCTTACTCTGCACTTATTACTGCTTGTAAGTAGCCTTCTAATTTACTGCCTACTGCACTTGTTTTTCAGTCATTTGTTAATTTAATTGCATTTATTTGAACTGTATTTGCTGGAGTGTTGCTACATATTTGGGTGTGCTGGCCTGCACTACAATTTGAACTGTATTTACTGCTGTTTTAGCTGCTTTTCTGTAAAAAAATATATATATATATTCTAAGCTTGTTTCCTGCCTTTCCTCTAACTAGTCAAGTCCAGATACAGACTTGCTGTATCCAGGACTGTTGGTAAGCTTCTGAGCCCCCCCCCAAGCTTTTCTGTGTTGGAGGGAAGCCTTCTAGCTTATCAGTGGGAGTGGTAAGCACTAGGTAGCCTATCTACCACAGGAAGAGTGGGTTTTGGCCCTGAAATTGTAGTTCATTGGCCGTTTGGCAGTTTTTCCATCTCTTTCTACTTTCTGGTTAAAAGCCTGTTTTGCATTTGGTCCCCGCCTTTCCTATAACTAGTGTAGTCCAGGTACAAATTTGCCTTATCCAGGACTGTTGGTAAGCTTCTGAGACCCCCCCCAAGCCTTTCTGTGTTGGAGAGAAGCCTTCTAGCTTATCAGTGGTAGTGGTAAGCACTAGGTAACCTATCTACCACAGGAGGACTGGTTTCTGACCCAGAAATTATAGTTTATTGGCCATTTGGGAAGCTTTTCCATTTCTTTCAACCTTTTGATTTAAAAGCCAATGTTTGCACTTGTTTCAAGCCTTTCCTGTTACTAGTCTAGTCCAGGTACAGATTTGCTGTATCCAGGACTCTTTGTAAGCTTCTGAGCCTCCCAAGCCTTTCCGTGTTAGAGGGAAGCCTTCTAGCTTATCAGTGTGAGCGGTAAGCATCAGGTAGCCTATCTACCACAAGAGGAGTGGTCCCTGGCCCAGAAATTGTAGCTATTGACTGCTTTTCCCATCTCTTTCAACTTTCTGGTTTGAAAGCTGCACTTGTGCCTGTTTCCCGTCTTTCCTATAACTAGCCTAGTCCGGTTACAGAGTTGCTGTAGCCAGGATTGTCAGTAAGCTTTTGAGCCCCCAAGCCTTTCTGTGTTAGAGGGAAGCCTTCTATCTTATCAGTGGGAGTGGTAAACACTAGGTAGCCTATTCTCCACAGGAAGAGTGAGTTTTGGCCCAGAAATTGTAGTTTATTTGGCTGTTTGGGCAGTTTTCCATCTCTTTCAACTTGCTGGCTTAAAAGCCTACATTTGTTCTTGTTCCCTGCCTTTTCTGTAACTAGTTTAGTCCAGGTACAGATTTGCTGTATACAGGACTCTTTCTAAGCTTCTGAGCCCCCCAAGCCTTTCTGTGTTGGAGAGAAACCTTCTAGTTTATCAGTGGGAGTGCTAAGCATTTGGTAGCCTATCTACCACAAGAGGAGTGGTTCCTGGCCCAGAAATTGTAGCTATTGGCTGTTTGGGCAGTTTTGTTTTAATCTCTTTCAACGTTCTGGTTTAAAAGCCACACTTGCGCTTGTTTCCCACCTTCCCTGTAACTAGTGTAGTCCAGATACAGAGTTGCTGTATCCAGGACTGTTGGTAAGCTTCTGAGCCCCGTAAGCCTCTCTGTGTTGGAGGAAAGCCTTCTAGCTTATCAGTGGGAGTTTGCCTGTCTACCATGAGAGGAGAGGTTCTTGGCCCAGAAATTGTAGTTTATTGACCATTTGGACAGTTTATCCATCTCTGTCAACTTTCTGGTTTAAAAGACCACATCTGCGCTTGTTTCCCATCTTTCCTGTAACTAAACTACTGGGTAGCACTAGAAAGTCTTAAACTGATACAAGCCTTCTAGCTTAAAAGAGAGACTTTGGAGTGATTAAGTATCAGTTTTCTGTACTTTCTTGTTGTACTTAACTGTTTTCCACCTAACCGCAGATTTTCCAGCATTTATTGTGATTTATAAGCTTGTTTTTTTCACATATTGTACTTATTTGACTGCCTGCACTTTTAAAAAGTTGTTTTTTGTTTAAATGATTTGTTTAACTGTTGCAGGCTACACACTAAAGTGTGATAGTCTTTGCTGATCGTTTGTAGTCATTTAAAGCTGTTTTAAGTGTATTTTTACAGTTTTTGCCTTATCTTTTCAAAAAAAACCCCAAGAAAACCAAAGAAATTCCTTATTTCCCGCCTTTCTAAGCTAGTATAGTCCAGTTTTCAGGCTAGTGCTGAATTCAGGGCTGTAATGCTAGTTTCCAAGTTGCCCATAACCTACTTGGATAGAAGGAAGTTTCTCTGTTCACCTGTGAGAGAGGGGAGCTTTGAGGAACCTATCTGTCCCTGGAGGAGTGGTTCCAGCCCAGAAGTTAGTAGTTTATTGGCCATTTTGGGCTAATTTCTATCTCTTTCATTTCCCTACTATAAAAACCATGTTTGCACGGTTTTGTGCACTGGACAGTGCCGGTTAGCTACGGTTAAATTATTCCCGGCTTCACTAAGTCTCCTCTTCAGTTTTTCCCTTGAAACTAGTCTAACTCTCAACCTAAGCACTCAAAAAGCATCTTACAACCCAGCACTTGCTCAGACCTAATAGCAAGCACTAATATACCCTGACACTGATTGCCCAGCATGGCAAGGCTCTTTATTCACCCCTCATCAACCAAGCAACTAAGCAGCTCACCCCACTATTCAGGCATGACCAAAGGGCAACTTCAGGAGCACTCTTCAGTCCAGCTGGTGAATCTGGGTATCCTGAGACAATGTTACAACTGCCTCATGTACACAGACAACCCTCTCCTCCTACCACAAAACACTAACATATGCGAGAGATGCAGTTATACAGCCAAACTGGAAGCTAAGCTGCCTCCACCCAAGACTGGAACAGACAGTCAAGAGGAGAAGGTTAACACTTGCACCACAATTCCAGCCGCACACAGATATACTAAAACAGCATTGGCAAAAAATACACACAAATATACAAAATCATACTCGGAGGCTCTAAATAAAAACCTGCAAAAGCATCAGAGACCTCCAAAGCAGACACCCAAACAGTCTGCACTTCCCGTCACAAACCAGACAACACATAAAACACAAAATCAGTGTGCCACACAATCACAGCCCTTAAGGCGAAATAACATACGTAACAGACTAGTAATAGGTGACTCTATAGTCAGGCACACTGACACCCCACTCACTAGGTTGGACAAGCAGAAGGTTACTGTTAACTGCCTGTCGGGAGTCAGAATCCGCCACATAACACAAGCACTCAGGTCACTCCAGAACAAGTGCAAATATGACTCTGTCATTGTTCATGTTGGTGGGAATGACCTGAGACATACCTCCCTGGACTACATGAAAAGAGACATGGAAGAGCTCTCTGATCATGTAGCCCAGGTTGGTATGACCCTGACCCTGAGTAGCATCCTGCCTCACCAAGAATGATACCTCAGTATAAAGAAAAAAATTATCAATTTCAACAATTGTCTAAGCTTCTGGTGTCATTCAAAGGGGATCCGGTGCCTGTCAGCCTGGGATGACATGCTCAACAAGCTGCATTGCTTTGCAAGAGATGGCTTGCACCTGTCACCCCTAGGCTTTCGAATACTGGCCAAGGCTCTTGCTGCCCCCATAGTGCCTTTTTTAGGAAAGGCTCAAAAGTCAAACCCACCTCAGTAAACAGCACAATTACCAAAAAAACTGAGGGTTATGCTACTCAATGCCAGGAGTTTAAATCTCAAAATGCACATGCTCGAAGCATTCCTCAGTATGGAAAACATTGGCATCTGTGCAGTAACTGAAACCTGGTTCAAGGCTCCAGAGAGCACCCCAGCACTACCGGGCTACAACTCATACCACACGTTTCGGCCACAGAACACGGACCGAAACACAACAGGAGGGGGTGCATCCATATTCATCAAGGATACCTACACCTCCAGGTTAGTGGTGTAGCATGATACCTCTAAGATCATCTATGTGCAACTAACATTGAGCAAATCTGCAATGCAAATTGTGGCCTGCTACAGATCATCCTCCATGACCCAGGACCACCACTCCACCTTTCTAGAGACACTGGAAAACATGATGGTCCTACCAAACACCCTGATATTGGGCGATTTCAATTACCCTATCATTCACTGGGAAAACTACTAGAGTACAAATTCCCAGGCCCAGCGCTTCTTGGAAATCATCAACTCAATCGATCTGGATCAGCTGATAAACTCCCCTACCAGAGGTGAAAACATATTGGATCTGGTCATCACCAACATGGGCGACAGGTGTTCCACACCGGAGGTCAACGCGTCACTGGTTAGATCAGACCATAAACTAATCACTCTGGATGTCCACACACCCCCAACTAAGGTAACCACAGTAAAAAACTTTTCTAAAGCAAACTTCACCTTATTTAAGACAGAGGTGGTAAGTTTCACAGCCCCCACGCTAAAGGATAATGCTTCCCAAGATGCAGCAACCTTTACAAATGCACTCTATGAGCACCTACAAGGGTGCATGGATTGTGCAATCCCTAGCAAAACAAAGACTCACTCCTCTAAGTGAAGGAAACCAGTTTGGTGGACCCCTGCAATAAACAGGCTATACAATAGAAGGAGGAAACTAGTTCAGAAAAAAAGCAAATTGCAAGAAGGAAAGACATCCCTGATCAGTACCAGTAAGAAACTAAGGTCCCGTATGAAATCATCCATGGCTAACTTCAAAAGAAAAATAGCCAAGGATTCAAAAGATAACCACAAAGCCTTCTTTAGCTATGTTAAGAATCTAAGTAGCAACTTTCAGATATGCACTGAACTAGTGCAAAATAGCACAAAATGTACTGAACCTACTGATATCGCCAACATCCTGGCAGATAGATTCAGTGCAAACTTCACCCCCCTCTCACCTCCAAAAGGGCCCACAACAATACCAGAAAAGTGTAGTGTCCTAAAAATCACAGATGCACAGGTGAAAACAGCCCTTTCAAAAGCCAAAAACACAGCGTCAATGGGACCAGATGGTGTCCCAGGCTGCATCTTGCATGAACTACAGAATGAACTAACCCCCCCCCCACCTAAACAAGCTGTTCAACCTCAGCTTCTCCACAGCCTACGTGCCCATAGAATGGCGCACAGCAATGGTTATTCCTCTCCACAAAGGAGGGGCCACAACTGCCCTGGTAACTATTGCCCCATAAGCCTGACTAGCCTGGTCTGCAAGGCTATAGAGCTCATCATCATCATGGAACTCATTCACAAAGACATTGGGAACCTACAAACACTTGACCCAACCCAGTTCTGCTTTGTTAAAGGCAGATCATGCCTACTAAACCTGGTTGACTTCCTCGAGACAGTCATCAAGGCTATAGATGAGGGAAAGGTGGTTCCCACAGCCTACCTTGACCTCACCAAGGCTTTCGACACCATTCCCCACTCGGGTATTACAGAAAAACTCACCAGCCTGAACATAAACCCCTACGTCACGAGATGGGTTATCAACTGGCTTACAGACAGAACTCACACGGTAAGAATAGCAGGCTCCAGGTCCGACTGTAAACCAGTCACAAGTGGTGTTCCACAAGGCTCAGTCCAGGGACCCCTACTGTTTGGCATATACTTCTCAGAAGTACAGGCAAACACAGGAGGACTATGGCTAACCAAGTTCGCTGATGACTGCAAACTAAGAGCCATAATTGACTCTCCGGCTGAAACGGACATCCTCCAAAAGGGCCTTACTGAGACGAACACCTGGTGTCAAAGTCATGGCCTCAAGCTAAATGCCAAAAAATGCATAGTCATCCCATTTGGGAAAAACAAAACACCCACAAATTACCACATAGGTGGCAGCCACCTTAATACAGAAGAGGTAATAAGAGATCTGGGGACCCAAGTAGATATTAATCTCTCCTTTGACAATCATATTGCCAAAGTAGTTAGGAAATCCTTCTATGTGCCCATCTAATTACTAAAGGGTTCGCATCTAGAAATAAAGAGGTTATAGTGCCCTCTACTCGTCACTCATTAGACCCATCATAGAATACAATGCCCCATTTGGGATGTACCTCACAAGACACTTCCAACAGCTGGAAACACCACCAAAGTACCTCACCAAGAGTATTACTGGACTCAAACATATGTCTGATACAGCCCAACTGAAAAAACTCCGGCTGTACTCAGTGGCATATTGCTTACTCAGAGGTGATCTCTGCTTGACTTACAAAGCCATGTGCAACTCAGGACCGATGGAAATGCTGCAACTAAAGAAATCCAAGTCACTGCGAGCCACGCGCTCTAGTGAGCTAAACCTCGCCACAACAATAAATAGTTCATGCTGGAGGGATAGATTCCTGTCACAGAGACTCCCCATGCTTTGGAACAAAATTCCAAATTACATCAGGCAGAGCCCCTCACTAACACTCTTCAAGAGAAACCTTGATGAGTGGATGGGTAACAGAAAATACACCCCTGGGATCACTTCATTGGCTCTGCTTGACAGAGGATCAATTAATTAATCAATGGGGTGGTGAAAGCCAACACACTCTGGCTAGGCTTATAAATGCCCTCGGGCAGATAGCCTAGTACCTACCTATGAACCTATAAACTATCAATTGGTAATACTGATGTGATGTACTGGTATGTACGTGATTATGTACAGTCACACTATAGCTGTACCAAGGATACAAATGAACTTCATAGGTTTATAGGTGCATAGGAGAGTACTAGGCTAAAGTCCCAAGATCCCATAAAAGCCTAGCCATATTTAACATGAGTTATACAATTTTCAGTAGCTATGTGAAAAATGTTCACACAGGTATGTGTCTGTGCTATGTTATCGAATACCAACTGCCTATATCCATGAGGGACATGGGCACAATAACAGGAGTACAATCATGATAAACCATCCACTGATCTAGGTTGCATTTGAAAAGGGTCAGAAAATGCCTTTGCTTTATATGAATGGCAAGCATGTTCCAGAGAAGGGGTAGTATCTGAGAGATGTATCTATCAACATCAACATGATTTATTATGTCAGAGGATAGGTTAACATCATTGGGACAAGTGACTCTTATGCAGTTTCCATTAACAATGAGTAATATTTCCATCATGGCCAGACTGGAGTCTGACCTGTAGGCCAGACACAGATCAACCCTTAGTAATCTGTTGGAGATATAATACAGTGATAGGGCTTTCAATCTTTCTGCATATGACGTGTTCTTTACATAATGCATCTTCACTGTGTGAAAACTTTGGGGCTACTCCAGTTGTTGCAGATGTGTGGTGAGGTATATGCAAAAAGGTTCATTATTCTCAACTATTGGTTTGATGAAGGCTGAGTACAATGGCATTATAAAGTCCTTTGATGTCGATGTCCTGCCCATACTTACGAGTTGTGCCACATACATGGGATTTGTCACCACAGTAGACACATGGTAGTTGAACTTCTGATTACTACTTAATTGAGTACCCAGATCATGTACCGCAGGGGTACTCATAAGGGTGTGCTATCTATATTGTAATTAGCTTAGGTATTTGCTTTCCAAAAGGGAGTAAATATGCTTTTTTGTTCATTTAGTGTATTTCCATGGCTTTGGCACCAGTCATTTTGTACATTAATTCTTTCTGCAGTATATCAATAGTATTCATAGATTCAATGATTGCCAATAATTTGCAGTCATCAACAAAGCTGGTAAGACAAAGGCTATCCAAGTTTGTCTTGACTAAGTTTGTCTTGACTTCTGAGAAGTAAATACCAAACAGGATAGGGCCTAGTACAGAACACTGTGGTATGGCTCTGGTCACTGGCCTATTGCTAGAGGTAAATTTGCACACATCGACAGTATGTGTCCTGTCGATGATCCATTTGGCTACCCACCTGATGATATATGTGTTTATGTCTAGTTGAGACTGTAATTACTGAGTGTGGATTTGAGTCAAATGCCTTGCCCAGGTCTAGCCAGGCAGAATGCACAGTCTTTCCCTCATTCATGGCTTTGCTGACCTTCTTGAAGAAGTCAAACAGATTTAAAAGATGTGCTGTATTCTTAATGAATCAAAAGCAGGTTAGGTACACAGTCAGGAGACTACCTGTATCCTTTTTGATAAGGTCCATGATGATTCCTTTGATGGCCTTAGAGATGAGGCTTATGGCTCTATAATTCCCTGCATCAGGTTATGCCCCCCTTGTTTAGATGGAAAACTGTTGCTGTACACCCTTCTGTCAGAACATAGCCTGTCTGGAGGCTGTGGTTAAGTAGGGATCCAAGTGTGTCTACTAGATCAGGTTTTAAGTTATTGAAAAGGCAAACTGAGATGTTGTTGGGGCCCATTGATGCCATGTTTTTAGCCTACGAGAGCACACAGATGAGTTGCTTTCGTGAGAAAATAAGCTGAGTAATACTTGCATGTAAACTTTGGGTTATGCCCGGTGTGGACAGGGGGGTGAAGTTTGATCCAAATCTGTTAGCTAGAAAATAGTCTATTTCTTGTGTTGAGTATGGATGGTGCCATCCACAAACAGCTCTGCTCTGTGTATTCCCCTTAAAATGTCATACTTAAAAAAAATGATTTATGACAAAACCTCCAAATACAACCCTGGGTATGCATCACATGCCACAGAGTGGAAGTGTTAACACAGTTATACAGTTCTACCTATGTCACATAATTACATAAATTGCACATCATATCCCTATATGTTTTTCATTGAAAAGCTGTGTGTGAGGTCCCTGATGCCATATATGGACTTGTTGCAACTGAGGTGGATATGGTTCATGCAGAACAGTTACTGACACAAATACAGACAGTCACAAAATGCCAATGGGGACCACCTCAATAATCTTTGTGAATAGCAACACAATTGTGCATAGAATGAATTCACCAAGGTTGCAATTGAATCTGAACAAATTATATGTCTGTGTATATAACAGCATTACAACATGTGAATGAAACAAGACATATGTGCCGTTGTAATCAGTATGACGTACTGATGTATGTCACAGAGCATTTAATGATAGTAGGTATACACATGCACAACTGTGCCATTCTGCAAGTGTCACTGTGAATACTTAGAGACTGTTGGTATACTCCACTACAAAAACACATGCCTCAGTAAGGCAACAATATACACAGTCAACATTTCTCAGGAGGCATATTAATACAGCTGTTATGGAAGGAACATGTAATCACGTGGCAGCAGCAGACATCAATACATTACCACAAATCACATATTGTAATACATTGTTGTAGGACTACTGTACATCCACATCTCAACATAGCACATGTGGATAACAACAACATTGACATGTGCAATGTTCATAGGGTGATAGGACATTACTAGGCTAATGGCCAACACCACATACAATTCTAGCTATTATTATTGCATTTAAACAATTGCTATATCTATATAAAGGAAAATAGTATGGGTATATGTGTATGTGTTTGATTGTATTACATACTGATTCTGTCCATATGTACAATCACACATCCAGTGGTCTGGAGCTGGCCTGCAAAGAGTCATGGAAGGACTCTGCTTCATGATGTGTGTATGCATCTTTGAGATGATGACATCCTCCAGTCTTCTGCAGAAAGGATGTTATGTGGACAGAGTAAAAAAGGGGATGTTGGATTCTTTGAGGTATGTTAAAGGTTCACCAGAATGGGAGTCAAATGAAAAGGGATTATCATACAATGACCATAATATATCATAAACAACACACACACAGCAGTTAATGGAGGTCAGATTTGAACATTAAATCTGTGATGGTATAGAAGCTGGATTCCACACAATGTAAGACTAGCAACACCACATATATCTGACTCTAACAGTGTCATGGTGTACTTTAAAGAAGCTAAGAGCATTATTGTATGTTGAGAAGATGATGTTTGAAGGAGTATCTGACACAGATATGGAGTTACATCTCTGTGTAAAATTGTCTCTAAAATATTACTTGGATGAAAACGCACTCAAGCTGACTACAGAAATATTATAACCCCTACCTACCTATCTACAGAACAGATCACTTAATGCAAGCATCATGCTGCAAATCTGACTTTCAAAGTATCAGATTACACTTTATAGCAGATGACATCATCAGTGTCTGCTGAGAAGAAGGTGTTAAAGGGAGTGTCTCACGCTGCTCTAAAATTGTCTCCAGAATGACAGCTAACCAAACACAAGCACACACATACACAATTTGTCTGTTGTGAGATTATAACCCTTACCTATCTAAAGAATGCAGTACTTTATGTAACCAATACAGCACAAGTCTAACTTTTTCTCTGTTACAAAAAACTTTATATCAGATGACATCATCAGTGTATGTTTGGAAGAAGATGTTGGGAAGCCTGTATGAAATTGCCATGTAGTCATGTACAACTACAAAATGTTTTCCATGAGATTTGATTGCTAACAGTAAGGCACAGACTCATGCCCTTCTAACAATGCACACACATACACGCTTACATATACAGACACACACACAATTTGGCTGTTGTGATAATTTAACCCCTACCTATTTTTCCCATCTGCAGAACACAGTAGTTAATATATGCATGGTCTGGAGGTTCCATTTTTCCCATAGTGCTGTGTTTTTTGTATCATCACACATACCACATGATGCAGGTAACACATACTTTAATGAGACTGGTGTGCAAAGTGTGGACTTTGGATTTTCTATTGTGTTTTGCACTTTGCCAATATACTTTAAACAACAGCTTCTTAAACTGTATGCAATAAGCTGTCATGAATCCATGTTGCAGAACTGAGACATATATGTACAATGCAGTTAAGTGCCAAGCAAATGAGATTCTATGCTTAAACTGGAAACTAGTAATATTTCTATTGGTTCACCTTCCTTCATGCAAATCTGCTAAGTGGTGAGACATGGCTGTCAGCACTTTGGTAAAAAAAGTTACCTTGCCTAGCTAGCCTGTAGCAGGTGTAGGAGCAGTGCATTCCTATCCAGAGGAAAAAAAAAAAAACATGGTTTTTTGTTTGAAACTCAATCTAATTTTTTTACACATGGTGTACCAGATTAAAGATATTGTAATATAAACATGTATATAAATTGAAGACAAGTATGCAAAGTGGAGAGCTACATATGGGTACTTTTTTGTGGGACAGGTGCCCATTTTTTTGTTTTTGGTTTTATTTCAAATAGGAGGAAGAGGAAGGGGTATGGAGAGGGAATGACAGGGAGGCAGGGTAGGTGATGAAGCAGGTGCACACACACAAGACAGACACAGGGATGGTGAGGGACACAAACTGTTGGGGGCCACCATGATTGGGTGGAAACACAACACAGATGCAACAATGCAATCCAATCCTGTTTGTACCTTTTGTTGACCAAAGGTGGTGTGTTAGGAAGACAAAAGGGCAAAGAAGTACTACATGGGTATTTTTTGTGTTTTTTTTAGGATTTTTGCCCATTTTTTTTTTCAAAAAAATATTTCAAATGTGGGAAGGGACATAGGAATGTCTGGGACAGGTAAGTAGGGTAGGTGATGAAGCAGGTGCACACACACAAGACAGACACAGGGATGGTGAGGGACACAAACTGTTGGGGGCCACCATGATTGGGTATAGGGAGGGGGCATCAGAGGCACATGCCCACCAAGCATTGGAACAGTGAGAATCTTGTCCTCACCCTCAGAACTGTCATCTCTGTCCCCTTCCTCTGCATCCAGTTGGATTGCTTATGTTTTTGTTTTTCCTGCATTCCCACAAGCAACTTCTCCAGACAGTTGAGGCATGCACCAATGCTACAATTTATAAGACCTCATGCATCATGCCTGGCAGCTCCTGGCAGATGATGTAAACTCCACCTCCATAAACGCTCCTGGATGGTACCAATGCACCAGCCACTGGAGCAATGCTACCTGATGTTGAGGGCCCAGATAGTGCAGGGGTTACAGAGGCAGTACTGCAAGGTTGCATTCCAGATGTGCTGGGCATTGGTGCAATAGCTTTTGGAGGGTTGGCAGGCTGAGCCACACTGGATGGCTTACCTCCCTGTGCTGGAAATCATTTTGTTGTTTGTCAGAAAATGATGACATCAGAATGGTGTAATCACACATATAAAAATAAAAAAGAGAGATAAGAGGTGGGGTAAGAATAAAAAAAGAAGAGGATAATTAGAATCATTATATTTCACAAACAGTAATTTAGTACAATAAAATGTATTTTTACTTTTATGTTAGCTATACTTTTTAAAAATCAAAAAGAGGATTGAGAATTGTTCCAAATAGTCTTTGCAATATGCATATATTGCATATATGCTTTTAAAGACAATACAGATTAACTTAAAACATGAAATTTATACAAATTTTGTTGAAATTAATATTAAATATTTTTTTATTAGTAAGTATTTGTTACTTGTGGGATTTGAACCAAAAACTTCTGAATACATTATTATATTTGATTCCTACAATTATCTTGAGCTACAGAAATAAAGCATGCATGTTTGCTTTTACACTTAAGATATGCATGCTTAAATTGCTAGTAATATATGAAAGAGCAACAATTTCAATAAAATAATGTTAATTTGTGCTGCATACATACCTCTTGCTTCTCTGAGTCTCTCACAGCATTCAGCATGGGCCTCTATGTTCACTCAAATCTCCTGAGAAGCTTAAAAATAAAGAATGAGAGAAAAAGGCACATGAAAGTATTATGCATACCAGTCTTGGCTATCTACAGCTTTCTTCATCAGTTGATGTTGCTTTATCTGTATACTTACACAACTGTGGGATGTCAGCAGTCCTAAACTCATCCAGCCACTGGTTGAGTTGTTCCTGCTTGTGCCATTTCAGGTCATTGTAATGGTGCCTGCATTATTCCTCAGTGTGTGGAATGCCAGTCACACTAGAAGCAGCCTTGGCTAGACTATTCCAAGCCTCCAGTTTATAATGTGACCCAGGTATATTTCCCCAGCAGCAGCAGCAGTCTATGGCTGTAGCACTTTATGAGTGCAATGAGCATTCTTGACTCCTTTACACCCTATGTTTGAGCCCTGAATTAGGCATCATCCTTGCCAACTCCTGCCATGCCTGCAGAGGTCATCCAACAACAGTTAAAGTGTTTTCCCACCAATCCATACAACAGTTAAAGTGTTTTCCCACCAATCCATAATATCGCATTTTATGGCCAATGGGCAAAACCATGCAACCATGTCTGCATGACAGTGTGCAAACAGCAAACAATTGCCAAATGGCAGAAGTGCAGTTTATGAAAATGTAAGGGTAATGTGACCATCGGCATTAATGTATGGCTTGTCTGCTGCTATACCTGTTTTGGACTTGACTTTTAAGATACATATTTTTGTAATACCTTGCACTCTGATAAAACTAATTTGTACAATGTGGGGTTCAAACCTGTGTAAAATAGAGAACACATATTCTTTTACATAGGTGTTTTTCCTTATTGCCAAAGAAGAAGTGGTTATCAGATGTGGTCATTCATTATACAGTCACATTAAAGAGTGAGTGGTGCTACACTTCTGTTAACCATGTGTATGTGTATGGCCAGACAAGGTCATGGTTTATGCATTCTCATGTATGATGCAGAAGTAATGTGTGACAATATCCTGGAAATGTATATGCTTGTATTACTTTTAGGTTAGATTTCTGAATTCTGGGTCAGACCACATAATACATTTTCTTTCACAGGTATACTTGTGTTATGTGAGTTGTGCAGATGACTATCAGTAAAGTATGAAGTCCATCCCATCCCAGGGCAGGAAAAAAATTAATTACAGAAACATAACTGACTGATACCTCCAGTTACACATATAATTCATATGATATCAACTGCCATACATAATTATTGTTATGTGTAACTATCTTTAATTTATTTTTCATATAGATTGTACTGGAACAGCATTAATAAAAATTGGAATGTGCTGGATTAAAACCCTGGTTCACCTGTATTATGGCTATGAACTTACACTGGCACCACTGGGAAAGCTCGGCTGCAGGTGTATTTTTTACACACAGTACTGTCCAGAGTGCTGACCACGATGCAATGCAGCTTATCTTTTTTGCACATAGGAAGGCAAAACAAGTAACAATGTTTCATTTTAGCAAGTTACAATGTTTCTTTTTTGTCTGCAGGTTTTCTTTATGAATGCTGACCACTGCACAATGCTGCCTATTGTGTTTGCATGCAGGAAGGCGAAACAAGTAAGAATGTTTCTTTTATGCAAGTAACAATATATAATTTTTGTCTGCAGCAGTAAGCAATGTTTGCACACAGGTGAGCAATTCACAAATGAGACAGATATGGTGAAAATACTTATTCAGTTTCATTAACCCTTAAAAAATAATGGAGGACTTGAACCATGGTCTATGTCCTGTATGCCTCAACATCTTTACAAAATGTGCTACACACACACACACACACACACACACACACACACACACACACACACACACACACACACACACACACAGTTGATTCACAGGTGTGATTTATGCTGCCATATCATCCAAGGTGTTGACTGTCACAGAATGGCACTAAGTGGGATTTGCTTCTTAAGGCAACTGATATTACATTTTAAATATTTACATGTTTCACTGTATGTAAGCTAAGCTGTGTGCCTCACAAATATTAATGTTTAAAAAAGTGTTAACATGTTAAAGAATTTTACCGACCTCTGGATTTGAACAATGATACTAATAAATCAAACTGATAATGTGTTATCTCTCCTTGCCACAGACAAAGCTTTGCAGCAGGAAAGCAAATCACATGCATCCAAGCAATTCCTATTTCTTCTACAGTATTACAAGGATGTACACTTGTACATTGTCGGTTGTACATGTGTGGCTTACAAATTTAGTGCAATGGGTGATCACACAGCCATTTATGAATAGCTTTGCACAAATGCAGCTCTGTCTTTTCTTAGTATTGTCCTCATTCTTCCCTTATATATGCTGTAATCTCAGACACACATTCTATAGTGCATTTTGTATCATTCTTCTTTCACTGTATGATAAAAAGTATATGACAGTAAAAAACATTTATCAACACAGATAGGAGATCTTGCTTACTATTGAACAAAAATTATAAATTTGTGCGGTTTAGTTGCTAAATTTACTTCTACACTTTGTAAGTGTATCCTGAGTGACACACCCACTGCAGGGAAGGTAGTCTGGATTGTTGCTGTGTCTTCCTTCTCCCAGGCACTAATTATTTGCAGCTGCAACAATGTTGTAGAGCCTACACTATGTATACATCTGATACACAAAGTCAAAAGTTTGGTATTCAGCAGTTCTAATGAGTTCACACCTCATTGCATCTTCACCATGCACAGAGGCCTCAATCTACACTATTAAAATGGAATCATGTAGCTTGGGAAGTTGAAGGTGAGGAGGCTTATGTATTTGGATGAAACAGAAGATTGCTATTCCTTTGCAGGTGATCTGTCTGCAGAGAAGGCTTCTAATTTTGCTAAGGTATGCTTGTATTATTCAAGTGCATTCTAGATTTTGTAAAATGTTACAAAGCAACTTATATAGCCAGGAGAAAATTGAACTTTTATCTGTATGCACTTCTCATAGTTCACTGTTGGCATAGGCATTTTTGATGTGCATTTACATTTCTCAGATAGACAAGTTATTAACTTTTATGACACATGAATTGTATTTTACAGTTTTTTTTGTTATTGAGAAATGTAATGTATGTGCAACTATCACAAGTGTTATGCTTCTGAGATGGTGCAGGGCCCCCTCTATGGAAGTGTTGGGCACAGTGAGAGGTGACTGGCAATCATAAACTGACTTAATTTGGAAATGTGCACACATTCTGATAACTGAGTGGAAAGCATGTTGTTGTTGTTTGTCTTTCGGCTTTTCCTAGTTAGGGGTCGCCACAGCGGAACTCCGGTCCACTAACGATTGGCAGATTTTCACGAACGCCGAGGTGCCAGCTCAACGTTCAACTTTCAACGAAGGCACGCCCATTTACACATGTCTTTCGAACACCCACCCAACTGCGAGGAGGACATGCAGACTCAACAGAGAATACTAATTTAATTCTGTGGTATTCCTTAATTTGTACAAATCTTCATTTAGCTTGTTGTTATGGAGGTGGGGACCCACATACCAGTTGTGTTTTGCCAGAACAAAAGTGTGTTTCAAGAGCTTTTCTCTTGAAAAGATGTAGGCATCCTGTTATTTTGGTGGGAAACATAATACATTAATAATGTATTATTCCTTGGTCTGGACAAACCTTGGTTTGTCTGTGAGGGTGATGTGGGACAACCACATAACCTTCAGTTTTAATAACTGAAAAGTGTGTTTCCAGTGCTTAATGCTGAAAAATGTGTACATAAGCAAGACTTTAGTTAGGTGATATTTATGTGTTGTATGCTTCTCTGTTTTATGTCACATGGGATTATAGCACACAAGCTTACAAATCCATGTAAACCTCCTTTCAGTGACTCTGAAAATGAAGTGATAATCTAGGTGTTCAGGTGCCATGGCACCTTTCTGCTTGAGAGAGGATGTGTGGATATGGCTGCCAGAATGCGGATTTGGAAGCAGTTAGTGAATTATGTCAATGCAGTGTGTGTGTGTGTGGGGGGGGGGTCATACCAGGAATTATAATCAGGTACATCATCTGGACACTGACTGATATGATTTCATGAGCCCAGAGGAGAGCAGCTGCAGTTGCCCGAGAACAGCTGGCTGCTGGGGGGTCAGATACTGAGCCCCAACTGACACCAAATGAAGAGTTCCTGTCCAGTGTCAGACAGCCAGACAGCTCAGTGGAAACTGCACTTCAACGTGTGCTTGATGTTGGTGCTGATGTGTCTTGGGGAACAACTGCATCCCAGGAGCAGCTTCCAGGTAAGCTTATGTACAGCAAGTTCTATATTTACTTGTATAGTAAAATATGTAATTTGAGTAATACTTTTTGGGGGATGTTGTTTCTGTACTTATTGCTAAGACTTATATGACACAGTTTATTACACAGGTGCTGAGGGTGGACGTGTCAGTCAAGTTCCAGTTACAACTATTCTTACAGAACATATAGCCAATTTCACTGTCCCCTGTGTTATTCCCATTATGATGGTTAATTTGCATCCTTCCCTTGCTTCATTTCTTCCAGGACCATCCTCTCTATAAAGTGTGGAGTCATCTGCACATGGTAAGCAATTTTTTTTGCTTATTGATAACCATTTATCAAATATATGCATTTATCTGTATGTGTGAGGTGGGTGTAATGAATGTCTGCATTACTGTACCATCTATGATACTGGAACCAGTGTTAGTTTATCATATAAATTGTTTTAATATCTAGTGTAGTAGTAATTTTATTCCTGTGTTTGTTGCATATTATCACAGGTGATCCTGACAGTGGAAGTGTAGGACTCATCACTTGATGTCAAAGTATCGGTAGGCTCTGATGATTATGGTAGCCAAACAGAGGTACAGTTGAGGGGGGATGCAAAGGCTAAATCTGACACTGAGGTTGAAATTCAGCCGTCCCCTGGATTTTCATCAGACACAGTCAGTATGCCTATGCATACCTATTCTACTGAGCCCTGCGATATTGGACAGGTGGATAATGAGACATTTGATCAGGGTAGTGTTTTTACTGTGGCTTCAGTGGTGGTTGACTCTGGCAATAGCAAAGTGTGGGTGAGGTGCCATGCAGGAGGGTTTCAGGGGTGCTCAGAGGACACCTGCTCTCCACCCTCCACCTGATCCTGGTGTGTCATTACATGCCACTTGAATGTTTAGGGCCATCATGGAGGCACAAGCACACTCCACTAGGGCCTCTGAGGACATGCTTAGGTTTGTAGATGTGGCACAGACTGAAATGCCTGACTGCCTCTGCCATCTGGCCAAATCAATGGATTGGATGAATGACACAAAGGAATGGGCATTGTCTGTGATGGGACATCTGCTAGGAGGGGAACAGAATTGACATGGACGTAGGACAGCAGCATCATCTTTTGTTAGCCAATGTGGCCATGCCTGATCATGATCCTGTAGTGGCACTACTTCTTCTGCTCTGTCAGTGGTTGAGGTGTCCACACCTAGAAGTGGTATGCCACAGGGTTGTGGTCCTGGGCATATTTATGAGGAAAGCTCATCCAGCAGACATCAGTCACATTTGGATGGATAACACCAGCGCATTTAACCATGGGCATGGACATGCCAGTGCAACTCCTGGTACAGCCAGTTCTTGTGGTTGGAGGTGATGATGAGGAACTGCTACCTCTACCATGCATGGATCATTACTGTCTAGCATGCCAGGACATAGAGCTAGCACAGATCTTGCTGTGTACTTGTACATACTCATGCACACTTTTCACCTGGAGTGCCCATACAGACACACACACACACACACACACACACACACACACACACACACACACACACACACACACACACACACACACACATAACAGGTACATGGATCATTTGTGAAACTTGCAGCTCATTCTATTTCATTGGCCATTTGATAATTAGCTAAATTTCTTCCTGCCTGACTGTCATTTTTATTCACATGCACTCACTACTTTTTGCATCAGCCTTGGCTTCTTGCTCCCAAGCAACACCCTGCACAAATGATGATAACTGTGTTATCTCCCTGTTTCTATCATTTGAATTCAGTGATACATATTACTTTTTTTCTTATGCACAGGGTGCATAAATGAGTTAATGCTTAGTATATATGTGTTTATTATGCTGGTTTGAAAATTGTACTGCTTTCTTACAGGTTTTTGTACTGTGTGTGTCTTTGATGCATGAGACCTATTAGTTGATAAAGAGCAGACATCTATTGACATAAGCCAGTTCTGTCACATATTGATGTCATTGCTGTAGAATTCACATACCTTTTACTTAGGTAATTTAGCAAGTAACAGTGTGGAAGGATCTGCCATTCATTTATGTTCTTACCCATTTATTTTCCTGTTTGAGGTTCAACATTTACCTTGATGGTCCTGCAGTTACAACTGTTTTAATTTGAGGTTGACTCTGTGCGATGCTAGCAGTACTCATCCATTACATGGGTAAATGAAGGTTGCAAGTGTTGCCTAGAATAAATTTTACTGTATGTATGTGCAACAGGTGAAAGCTGTACCCCTTAGGTGGTCAGCATGAGTGATCCTCATTGCATCTTGGCCAGGGTAAGGGCATATTGTGTATGCCTATGTCTACCTGCACCCACAGCAGCTGGTGGTTCCTGCTTTGAGTCCTCACATGGCTGTGGTGACCATGCCAGTGGTGGTGGGATGTGTTTCCCTTCCCCTTGGTGTTCCTGATGAAGTTGTTTTCTCAGTTCAATATTGTGAAGAATACCACAGACAGTGAAAATTTCAGCACAAGTACTGGGATCATACTGTAAACCCCCCAATGTATCTAGCGACTAGAACTGTGACCTCAGCAGTCCAAACACATGCTCTGTGAGATTTCTTGTTTGTGTGTGTTCCTCATTATAGCATTCTTCAGTGGGTGTGTGTGCATTTCTGATGGGTGTTATCAGCCATGGTTTGAGTGCATACCCTGCAACCCCCAGTAAATTACCTTGTGGGATATCTCCCCTGGAAAACCTCTGGTAGAGCTCAGATTTGTGCCAGATATGAGATTTATGGTAACTGCTGGAGTGGCTAGCACACACATTCTGGATAATTCCCTTAGCATTACACAATACCTGACAGTTAATGGAATGGAACCTCCTTCTGTTTATGTAGACTATTCCCTGTTCCCTGGGTGGTGCTTTGATCTCAATGTGTGTGCAGTCTATGGTACTGAAGACCTCCATAAAGTGTGTTACAGGGTAGAAATCCTGCATAGTGGCAGCTCTATCTACAGAAGTACAGGGAAAATGAATGTAGTCACTTGCATGTTGTATCACAGCATTCAGGAATTGATACAGGATCCTGGATGCTGATGCCTGTGATACCCCCAGGATGTCCTCTGTTGGTCTCTGAAGGGCTCCTGTAGCAAAAATTCTAAGTGCTACACATACTTTAATCTTCACAGATATTGGCTCCCCTTGGTTTGTCCTTGCTCTCAGTTGAGGATGACAGATATTGCAGAGTTTCTGTAGTGTGTCTCTGTCCACCCTGCAGTGTTCTACTATTTCTACCTCATGCAGGCCATGAAAAGTTAAATGGGATCTAAACACCCTTCTCCTTCTTGGCCAAAGTCTATTAGCAGCAGCAACATAGAGTTGAGCCTGTTGCACATATACATGCTGAAGAGCAGCAGTAGCCCCTAACATTCTTTCTGTGTAGTGTAGTTTCTTTGGCTGTATTCCAATGGTTTTGAAATTTGAGACCAAAACTTACACTAAGTGTACAAGATTGTGTTATAGATTGTTGAATAGTTCCTCCATCTTGGATTGGTTGATTAGCATACAGTTCAGCTTCTTATGCTGTACTGTAATTAGCATGTCATGATGTTTACTGTGTTTGCGCCACTCTATATGCTGTGTAGAGATGCTTACTGAATACAAATCAGAATGCTACCATGTGCACGTTGCTGCATGACGTGCAAACAGTTTTAGAGAGCCATGTAAGGTTTCTTAAATTTAGCCTTTTTTGACTCTACAATTTTTCATGCTGAACTCCACAGATAACAATATAATGAAAATAAGACTTGTCAATGCTCACAGCCTAAATAAAAATGATAAACAAGATAAGCAACCTAGCTGCTTACCTTGTCTTTGAGGAATCTGAGGTATGTGCCATCTTAGATACATAACTAACTTGATTTGGTCTATTGAACCACGGGGTTGTAAATAAATTTTCATAAGTTAAACTTTGAAAAGTGAGGCTATAGAATCAAAATGTGGGCAGGAAATACTTCATAGAATGGTTATAACAGACAATGCTAACTACAGTTTTGCAATGTGTTATTCCATCCTCCCCAACTCACGTCAAGAAAATGAACATTTCTTCAATAAATTTGCAATCTTCCTCACAATGGAAAATGCTTTCCTATACACTGACTTAACTCTACTGACGAGGAAAACTATACCTCAGCCAATAAATGAGTGCAAAACCTGCTAAATGTCATGAACATTTAGTTTTAAATAGATATTAAAAAAAAGATAGGATGCAAAAGCATACTGAATATCATTATAATGGATATTTCTTCAAGGTGTGCTATGCTAAATTAAGCATCACCCACCTCCTTTTTCAAGTGTGACCACAGTGTCATGAAATCTCTCCTACACACCAAACCAAAAATAAATAATGATACAATGTTTAAAGACTTTGCAGATAGGAACTATAGTCTTTATATTACTCAGTAGGGACTGTATATTACCCCCCCTGCCCCCGCAGCTCACTGATGAATCATTCATGGCCCTTTACAGCACTTGAAAAATACAGGCACTCAACCCTGCAAAGCATAAATATAGTGGAAAATGTTGCAATAGGCCTATTTGGTGAAGTTACAAAATCGAGAAAATATAAAACCAAAAGAAAAGACTGTAGAAAGCCTTCAGAGTTTACCCAACACAGTGCAACAAGGATAAGGTCAACTTCCCCAGAATGCACTGACTAAAACAAAAGAAGCAAAGTGTTGTTTAACATAAATGTTGCCATCTTCTCTAGAATGTACTGACTAAAACAAAAGAAGCAAAGTATTGTTTAACATAAAAGTTGCCATCATGATGGGTGACAAAAATAAGGCTTTCTGCAACCACATCTTATAACTGAAGGGGAGGAAATATGACTGTAGTGTGCTACAACCAAATAGAATAAATGAAACATAACCAAAAGATACACCTAACACACCTGCATACAGCAAATTTCAGAACACAGAAAGGATCACATTTAGTACTCCTCCCTATAACATGATTCTACCTGAATTTACACAGGTTCATAGGTAAGTACTAGACTAGATGCAGTTTATCTTTTGTGCGTGAATTAACCTGTCCCATTTGATTATAGATTGGCCTTTACCCTTCCCATGGTCGATACTTATATATTATCCCTAATGAGAATAACTGGGTTCATACCACAGATAATTTGAGGGAACCCATGCATGGGATAAAGCATTTAGCAACTGCCTCTATTCATTAGTAATATTACAGGGTGCAGTCCTTGGGTAAATTTGTTTCTGATACAAAGATCTAAGCTGTGCTTGAATATGGACAGGGTTGACAGGGGTGCACTGTTTTTTATGTGGATGGGGAGTCTGTTCCAGATCAGCGGTATCCTCTGTGACATGTGCTTGTTCCTCCAAACTGTTCTGTTAGAGTTGCAGAAGGGTTTATTTCCCTAGATATCTGAAATTATCTGAAATCACATCTGAAGTGGTGGGTTATGTCCTCAATAAGGTTATATGCACCACTCACTTGGACAAGTTCAAATACAAGGAAGCCAAATTTATGCAATACGAAAGAGCATGTATATCCCCTTATACACATTCCTAATAAATTAATCAACCTCAAAAGCATACTGAACAATAGGATAAAGAGAATTGTTATGGAAATTATTCTTACAGTACAGCAGCTCCCCTTCTCCATTACTTAACCTGCTCAGCTCTGTGAAAGGTACAGCTTGAAGGCTTAACGTATACATTTCTTTGAGTGTGTGACAACCACCGTAGATGACTTTATTTACCTCGATGAGGGGACAGCATCTGGCTCTACATTTCATGATGGAATTATATGGAATCATAAACAAACTCAGTAACCTAAAGTAAATGAAGCTTTAATAACTTGGGTACACAAATGGTTAGATGGTTGTACAGAACAATTAAGCACCCCCTGTGGCAAGCAGAGTAGCTCAGGACCACTCATTTTGGTATTTTCTTCTCATGTGTCCACATAGACTACTCTCTGTCTCACAAAGCATGCAGAAAAGAAAGACTTGTAAACGTTGCCCTTTACCCTGGTGGCACCCTTTCACTTAAAGTAGCACTTACTGGTCACAGCAGGTGTTAACATTACATAAGAATGATGCAGCAAAAACAACTTGTGTTCGGTGTCAAAAGTTACAGCATTTTGGCATTTGGCAACTTCCCCATTACCTTTACATGCTGCTGATGTGCAGCTTGGCTTCATATATCACTGATGGCCAACAAGAAAAAGTTGACAAGATAGTAAAAGACCTTGGCAGTGCCTGTAGATGATGGCTTTTCACTTCACAACCACACAGCAGCTATAGTCTGCACATCACTTAGAGATATCCACATTATCTATGGAGATGACAGACATGCCGGGAAGGTATATGCCCCCATTCAAATTTTATCAGACCATTTGAGGAATATCACACCTTGTTCTGTGAGGTACTCACAACATACAATAGTACAGTTGCAGAAGGAACATGGAGTACTTGCATAAGAGAACTGAAAGGCTTCAAAGCTTGTCATTTAGCAAAATGTTACATTAATGCTCTTTTTCCTCTGTATATTATCATAACCTTAGCAAAGACATACGTCCAATATAAACAGCATTAAAGGAGTCATTTGAAACACTTTGTATATAGAATATCCTGGTGCCTTGAACATAAGACAACAGTCAGCCTCAATAAAAATGAACATCACAGACTGTGAAATGTTGTATCTACAGATTCCAAGCTCCTCCTCTCAAGTTTAATTCATCTCATTGATACACTAGAGAAGAGAATATATTCATAAACTGCTTCCTTTCCTCAGGATACAGGGTTTGATTTCTTCTACCGTATATCTCTGTAAATGAGACCTAACCAGAGAATAAGGCCTAGCATGGTTTTCCAGGGTGGTCATGATATAAACCCTACCCCAAAATAAGCCCCAGTTAAGATCGTCAACAACACACACCGGATGTGTTGAATTATAAAATAGTAATATTATTGACACCTGTTGACTGAGATTATCGTACTCTGCTCACTATTTTCAGAAGATTCAGACACCCAACTTCTTCTCTTTGCAGAAAGTCATACGATTCTTTCCCCGGGAGTCCTCCACAATTCTTACCGTAACCCTAATCCTCACTCACACTTGATGTTTGAGATCCTTGGCCCATAAACACTGGCAAGTGTACTTTGATTGGTCAAGGTACAGACAACACATGTAAAACATGTGCACTTGATAATGAATGGGTGTGGTTGTGTCTTCTTAACTGTCACCATTTTTGTTGCCACTCCTGTCTTATAAGTCTTCAATTAACCCCACCCCCAGACAAGATGAGTGGAAAATGAAAGAGCTATTCCACTGAGTACAAGAAAGGAATCGTGGAGGACTCCCGGGGAAAGAATCTGATGGCTTTCTGCAACGAGAGGAAGGTGGATCTCCGAATGGTCCAAAAATGGTGAGCAGAGTATGATAACCTCAGTCAATAGGTGGACAAGGGAAATGCTAAGAAGTGCAAGTTGTGGATCAGGTCGGCAACCATTATTTCCTGAGCTGGAAGACATCATCTGCAAATGCATTGCTAACAGGAGAGCAAAGGCTTTGGTTGTGCGTAGGGCTGATATTCAAGCATTTGCCCTTGCAATGGCACCACAGTTAGATATATCCCCAGAAGAATTCAAAGCATCACATCATTGGCTGGATGGCTTCCTTCAGTGATATGAACTGTCTCTAAGAAGATCAACAACACTGTTCAAGCTGGAAGAAACTGAAGTTATTAAATGTGCACTTGCATTCAAGTCCTTTGTTGATGGCATCGACATTTATAAATACCAACTTTCCAACATGATTGCTATGAATGAAACTGCAGTGTTTATGGGCCAAGGATCTCAAACAACAATTGATCAGAGGGGTGCCTCGTCAATCTACATTCCCTCCACTGGCTACAAAAGTGCACGTGTTACTTGTATTTTGGCAGTTCATCTAGATGTAAAGAAACCCCCACCTCTAATCATTAGTAAGGGCAAGCAAGATAAGATTGAATGTGTTTCAGGCATTTACATTCTTGAAACTGAAAAAGCCTGGTGCACAAAAGCAGTTGTAAGGAAGTGGGTCAATGTAATGCCACCACTGGTTTTGCCAGGTGGCAAAAGAGATCTGCTAGTCTGGGATTCAGCCACCATTCCCCGTGCTAAAGACATGAAGAACTTCCTTGCACAGAGAAAAATAGATCAAATAATGATTCCCGCAGGAATGACTGCCTATCTCCAGACTTTTGATAGTACAATAAACAAGCCATTCAAGGAACATTTGCGCATGGA
>NC_056745.1:1243884779-1243907279 GCF_019279795.1 Protopterus annectens
GGAGTGGCTCAGAGGAGATACATGACAGCAGCAGAGGGGTGTGCCACCATAGCAGTAAGCACATTGGAGCAATGCAAATCTGGCCTGGCCATTGCTGCAGGACAGGGGTGGGGAGGAAGGTATAGAATCGTTTAGCTGAGAGCACACATGGTGCCCAAAAGCGCATGTGTACAGGGATGAAAATGTGCCCGAAACCCAGTAAGCGGATGCACGCGCTGCAAACAATAGCACAAACAGGAAGGTCAGGGGAAGAAAAGAAGGAAATGCTGAAGTAGGGTAATTGGAGTACTAATGAGCAATCAACACCAATCAACTCACGGTGGCTAATCGACGGCAGCTGACAAGTCTGCTCGCAGAAACCTGAAAAACAGGATAGGGGAGGCATTGGAATGCAAAGAAAGGAGGGGAGGCATTGGATTGCAAAGATAGGAGACCTGTCATAGCAGAGCAAAGCAAACCGTCAGTAGACCGGCAATAGCACACATTATGCAAGATACGCCAGGTCTAGGAAAGTACAAATGAAAGCAGGCTGCTGGATGCATGCCAGAAAATGGTAGGTGGAACATGCAGAAATGTAAAGAGAAGGTCAAGAGGTAATCCACGTCAGCCATATGTAATTCAACACCAAAGGCACCACAATAGTAGTTCTGGTAGTAAAACACATAAGATACCCTGTAGCTACGATCGTACATACACACCCTATGACATCATCGGTGTTCACAGCACAATAGTATAAAGTGTGAAAGCACCCTACATACACCTGTGTATTCTCAAACACTGCACCATTGGTGTAAACACATGGGGAACTTTTAAAATGTACATGTTGGGAGCTGCCATAGCTGTGATTCATCAGCATGTGTTAGAGACTGATGGTGTTGTGGAGGATGATGCCGACAACCACCGCAGGCCCCAGAGGAGAAGAAGAGTGTTCAGACCAAGGGTAACCTACCAGGGGCTACATGATCTGGTGATAGTAGAGCGTTATAGGGTGGACAGGGACATCCTACAGCAAATAGTGGAGCTGTGCCAGCCAAGCCTAAGAACCAGAAACAAGAGAGGGGAACCCATCCCAGTGGACACGAAGGTATGTGTAAGCTTGCGAATACTAGCCACAGGTACCTTTCAAAGGCCAACTGGAGATATAATGGGGATCCCACAGGCATCAGCATCCAGGGTACTACACTAGTTCCTGGATGCCATGTTACCACATGCCAATGAGCATATATACTTCCCCTGAACACAGGAGGAGTTGGCCAGCAATATGCGTCACTTCCACTGTGTGGCACACTACCTGGAGGTACTGGGTGTGATAGACTGCATGCACATACAAATCAAGTCACCACCCGGTGAGCATGGTAGGCGCTACATAAACCACAAGGGATTCCACTCCATCAACTGCCAGGTCGTGTGCAATGCCCAGGGCATTGTCATGGATGTGTGTGCTGGCAGCCTTGAAAGCTACCATGACTCCAAAAAAAGGAAGCCAATCTGATGGTCCTCTGCCATAAACAGACTCTACAACAGAAAAAAGAAGCTGTTGCAAAAAAGAGTAAAATCCCATGACTGGAGGAACTCCCTGGTCAACCTCAGTAAGAGGCTGAGATCCCTCATAAAATCCTCTAAAGCTAGTTACAAAAACAAAATTGCCACTGGCTCTAAAGACAACCACAAAGCATTCTGTAGCTATGTCAAGAATCAAAATGGGAACACTCAGATCTGCTCTGAGTTACAGCATAATGGCACTATATACAGAACCAACTGATACTGCCAACACCCTAGCAGATAGGTTCAGTGCTAACTTTACCCCCTCTCACCCCCTAGAGGGCCTATTTCTATACCGGAAGAATACAAAGTTCCTATAATCACGGCTGCACAGGTAAAAAACACACTCTGCAAAGCCAAGAACACAGCATCCATGGGACCTGACAATATCCCAGGCTGCGTTCTACACGAACTACAGAATGAACTGGCACCCTAAGTACCATGTTCAATCATAGCCTCACCTCAGGCATTGTACCCACTGAATGGTGCACCGTGACAGTTATCCCACTCCACAAAGGGGGAGCCATGACAGACCCAGGGAACTACCGCCCCATTAGCCTGACGAGCCTGGTCTGCAAGGCCATGGAACGTATCATCATGGAACTCATAAACAAATACATTGGTAATCTCCAAACTCTGGACCCTACTCAGTTTGGATTTGTAAAAGGCAGATCATGTCTCCAAAACCTGATTGACTTCTTTGAAGCAGTCACCAAAGGTATAGATGATGGTAAAATGGTTCACACAGCTTATCTAGATCTCGCCAAGGCTTTCGACACCATCCCCCACTCTGGAATTATAGATAAGCTCACTAAACTAGGTATAAATCCCTATGTCACAAGATGGGTTGCCAACTGGCTCATGGACAGAACCCACACTGTGAGAGTAACGGATTCCAAATCTGACATCAGACCAGTGACAAGTGGAGTACCACAGGGTTCAGTCCTGGGTCCTCTCCTGTTTGGTATCTACTTCTCTGAAGTGCAGGCCAACACAGGTCTTTGGCTAACAAAGTTTGCAGATGGCTGCAAACTAGGAGCCATAATCAAAACTCCTAACGATGTGGACAAACTACAAAAGGGCCTCACTGAGACAGATATCTGGTGTCAAAGCCATGGCCTGAAGCTCAATGCCAAAAAGTGTATTGTCATCCCCTTTGGTAAAAACTCTGTACCCATGAACTACCACATAGCTGGTAGTCTACTTAATGCCGAGAATGTGATAAGAGACCTTGGGACACAGGTGGACAGTAGTCTCTCCTTTGATAATCACATTGCCACAGTGGTCAGGAAATCCTTCTATGTGGCTCATCTCATCACAAAAAGATTCTCATCCAGAAAAAAAGAGGTCATTGTTCCCCTCTACTCATCACTCATTAGACCCATTATAGAGTACAATGCCCCTTTTGGTATGTACCTCACAAGACATCTACAACAACTGGAAAGACCACAGGAATACCTCACAAAGAGGATTACTGGCCTCAAACAGATGCCCTATGCAGACTGTCTCAAAAAACTACAGCTTTACTCCATCGCATATCGCCTACTCAGGGGCCATCTCTGCCTAACATACAAAGCTATGTCAAACCCAGAGCTGTTGGACATGCTCCACTTAAAGAAATCCCAATCCTTCTGAGCTACATGCTCTAGGGGCCTTAACCTTGTCACCACAATAAACAGAACATGCTGGAGGGATAGATTCCTGTCCCAGAGACTTTCCATACTCTGGAACAGACTACCTATCTATGTCAAACAGAGTTCCTCATTAGCACTCTTCAATAAAAATCTTGATGATTGGATGGGAAATGGGAAATTCACCCTGGGGATCACTTCTGTGGCTCTGCTCGACAGGGGCATAGGAAAATAATTTTCTTGGGTGGCGAAAGCCAGGGTACATTTTTTGGCTAGGCTTGTATGGGCCCTAGGGCCGATAGCCTAGTACCTACCTATGAACCTATGACTCCCATATCTTGCATGCCTCACAGCTGTATCAGGTATTTGTCAGGGGGGACATCCCACATGGCCACCTTGTGGGGGATGCTGGCTATGTACTGGAGCCGTGGATGATGACTCCCATCAGAAATGCACACACACCCATGCAAGAACGCCATAATGAGGCACACGCACAAACCAGAATCATCATAGAGCATGTGTTTGGGATGCTGAAATCACAGTTCCGGTGCTTAGACACATCTGGTGGAGCCTTGCAGTACTCTCCAGGCACGTGTGCCCACATCGTCATAGTATGTGCCATGCTGCATAATATGATCCTGTAGAAACAGCTGCAGCAGGGACAAAATGGTGAAGGTCCTCATAGCCCACCGCAATTGCCAAGGCCATCACAGGCACAGAGGGATTCAGACCATGAACACACTGTGCCAGCCCCAGTAGGCAGACGGAGGCGTGCTTAATATGCCTATGCCTTGGCAAAGATGGAACGTATAGCACATACTCTGACGGTGTAGGCCCCTACGGACTGACACACCACTCCACCTGCATACACAGTAAAATGGATGGCACACAAACATGACCACCTGTAAATTGTAATGTATAGGTGGCACACTGTGTGAATCCTACATAGGCAGCCCTCAAACATTGTACACACAACAGCTATCGGAACACAGAATGTCAACACCTGAACAGTACATGCGTCTATCAGCATATGGTGGTGCTGTGTGTATAGGTTCCCAGATATATCAGTAGGTACACGGCCGATTGTCAGAGGCCATACACCAAACAAGGCAAACAGTGTCCGCTATCGCCACAACATCGAGTAACCAACTGTTGCTTAGTGGAGCAGAGGCAGTTGTAGGAGCACATGTGTGTAAGCACTGTTCTGCACACACTCAGCACGGAGTCCCTGCTGCGTTAATGAGGGGCTCCACATAATATAATCATGGATGTTGTGTCAAGGCATGGGGTGTACCCGTGACAGGTATTCATCACCCCAGCATGCTCCACCTACGGTCTTTGAAGATGTAACACAGTATCTTGTGTGGCTCACTGTGATATACATACCCAATGCCGGAGCACATCCAGTGAACATCACATGGACATACCATTAACTGGACTCAGCAATATGTAAACTAACTGAGTTACCCATGCGAGTGCAGTATGGAGTAACAGCCGTAGTATACTCCACGTACAAAACGACATAACACGTGTACAAATCCCAGATGGCCATGTGTTAAATGCAGTGACCATCATGCAAGTTCCTGGTCCCACATCCTGCAAGGGATGTAACATAATTCCGAAGGCACGAGTAATGTATGTCGGATGCAGGTCATCAGATCATATGTGTAGCACACGTTAGCGGTAATATGCATTGCCCACTGCTGGTAAGCGACGTTTAAATATGACTATATGGATATGCGTGAAACAGGGATAAGCTTCTCCGAATATTGCGCAGATCATGGTCAATGATGTCCAGAACAGGTGAAACCAGCATTAATCACCCCTGTACTAATAGTGCCTGCTCTGAAGGGTAAAACGACCACTGCCAGGAGTAGAACACGCAATCATGTATAGAATCACCTAACACTATTGCTAGCCAAGATGTATCTATGGTAGGGTTGCCACCTCTTCAAATGACCAATGTGGGACATACGTTAGATGTCTGCAGGCCGACACATACACCTGGCCAGTATGAAATTGAGAACTTCACTGTTTTGCCTAGATAAAAGCTCATCCTTGTAATGTTTACTTACTTATTCTGTTTCTAGAACATATAGATGGTTCAGATACAGAATAACTGTTTTATGCAACTATTACATAAACTATAGGAAATAAGTATGTTATAAAATCTCAGGACATTTGCCATGTTTGCAAATATTATGCAGGACACAACTGCCCAAAGAGGGGCTGTCCCTCGCAGAGTGGAACAGCTGGTAACCCTAACCTATGGCAGGTGTCTAATGTGACAGGTACAGACACAAACGTGCAGAGTCCAGGAAACAGTATACACCAACAAGTACACAATGAAAGGTGTAGCTTGCCTGTCACTTTCCCCATCAGATATATATATATATATATATATATATATATATATATATATATATGTACACATATATACATATATGTAATACAGATAGAAAGGGCGATAGATTGATATATGTTGATATATACGGATTCAGCAATATCTGCAAATATATATAGATAGGTCAATGACATTCATAACACCTCGGAGGTACAAATAAATAGATACTGCCAACTATGGAATGTGTAACATACTGACATGTGTAACCACGAGGCTGAAAGACTGAAAGAACACAGTACCGGAACAGTACAACCGCGAGTAATAGTATGATGATATGAAGGGACATTTAGTTACTGCTGCCGGTGTTGCAGTCCACGTAGGTACTGTGTTCAGTTGTGTTTGTGAGTGCCGTAGTCTGTGTATGTGTGTGTTGAGGGTGCCATGTGCGTCCCCGTGTGACTGTAATGTGTGTGTGTGTGTGTGTCTGCATCATGTGTCTGTTAGTGCCAACTCGGAGGTAGATCATTACGGTAGGTGTGGTTATAGCTAGCCGTAGGCATATGGTTACCACCTGTCCCACATTATAAGGGACAGCCCCTCCCTGGGCAGGTGTGTCCTGACATAAATCATTACAAAGGGCAAATGTCCGGGATTGTAGGACATTAATATGTTCCATATATAATGTAATAGTTGCATTAAATAGTTTGCCTGTATGTAAGAAACGTAAATGTTACATGCAATATGATAAGTAGCCAAAGTCCCACAATAGGTATGTATTGAGGATAAAAGTATGTGCTAACCTGTGTACTGACCATGGCTATGTGTTGGCCTGTAAACACCACGGTGCATCCCGCAAGTGTCCAACAATGGCCATATGAAAAGGTGGCAACCCATGGCAAAGAAGTTGTGTTACCAACACAACCTCAATGACTGCAAATATCTGGGACGGAAATACATGGGATAGCTGTCATTTAGACATATCCCTTTACATATCACTGCAATTCCGGAGGTATGGAAGTAGCAACCTCACCTGCATACTATATAGAAACCAATTAACAATGGCCCAATGTACAATCCTGTAACATAAGTCTACTAACTGATAGCTCTTTAATTAGGGACAGGGCCCACACACATATATCTGGAATATGTAGAAATGCAAGCCCCACAAACCTGTATATGCTACGTACACCCACTGACATCCCCCACACTAGAAACCATAGCAATACACACTGTAATAACAGCACAAACAACCATTCAGTCAATTACATCTGCAGAACCATCAACATACCTTGTGAGAGACACAATTAAAGGCGCCATGCAAAATTGCAGCCGTTATATAATGGAACAAACAGCGATGTTACAGGTTTTGTTTGCAATAGTCCATTATCAGACGTTGGGATGACAGGTACACCCACATGTTGAACCACATACTCTAGCAGTCACACACAATCCACAGGGGTCATGAATCCAAAGTATAATTGTCTCTATGCATAGCAGTTGCAATTACACATAACAAAACACAATACAGGCCATCTCCCCGAAGGTAGGGCAAATGGGCAATGCCCAAGTGGAGAATTCAATTATACCCCACTGTTGCCGTGTAATTGGCGAATGGAGTAGCTGCACAGCTGATATGCAAGTAATTAGTCACTCAAGAACACCAACTGGTGGGAGGAAACCACATGTTACAGGTATCGACGTATATAAGGATGACTTGCCAGACATTCAAACCGTATGCTCATACACAATACCTGTTTAAGCAGTGTGAGAGAGATGGAGACAAAAGTCCGTAATGATACAAGGTATGTTGAACACTCAGTATGTACGTTTAAATATAGCATGTTTTTTATTAATTATTTACTGTATGTGTAGCCTGGTTTGCATAAAGTGGGAAAAGGTATTTATGTAGTGATGTCTTGCTGAGCATACTAACGCATGTATAAACTGTGCATCCAGCAGTGGGCCACAAGGTACACATCACAGACACCACAAGAGATGCTACGTGAGGGCTTTAAATAGAACAATTCCATACAACCCGCCGTCAGTGGTAGGGTATGTCCAAAAGGACGTGCCATAGCAGGGGATAGTATATGTTGATATACTGTCACAGTAGGCATGTGTATGGGCATATAACGACAATGACATGTCTAAGGTGGTTCCGCTGTGCAAGTACGCTTTGCATTATGGGATACTATGTGAAATATGTGTAATGTATAGTATTGTAGGTAGATATGTCAGATATTCTACACAGCATAACAGGCATATCATGCATACCAAAGGTATCGTCTATTGGCATGTACAATAACAGGATACATATGGCTTGTAGGCATGGGACATTGCAATAGCATGATAGCTAATCTAAATGGAAGGGCTACCAAGTAACCATGCACAAAGGACATGTAATAGCTTCACAGGTTCATAGTGGGGTACTATGCAGTCTGGCAAGTCCATGTGTAAGCACAACTATAGTGTAAACACCAGTGGCACTTCTCTAGGGTAGTGTCCTGTAAACAGCAGAGCCATGTGTTACCTGCACCTCTGCACAGTACAGCCACTGCAGTGATCCCTGGCGTACATGTGTCTCCCAACCACCAAGGGAGGTATCACATGAACAGTGCTACTGAGTGTCCCTGCGTGATGTACATAGGACTCATGTTCCAAAGCATGGTGAGTGTCCAGTTTGGGAATGTAAACCTTAAGCATATCCCACTCATTGTTGCGTGTGTGCACATATCCATGAGCATGTTGCTCACAGTGGCTTTTGCTTATGTTGCGTATGTGGAGTATATCCATTAATATTGTTGTGGACATGGGCTCTGTCTGTTCAGCAGAGGTCACCCCTGAGTATGTAGTATGCAAATGTGTACAGACGTGGTGTCCATAGTTCAGCTGCATACTTTAACTGTCAGAGCTCAATAAACGTCATGGCGTGTTAATGGTGTGGTATGTAAAGCTGTAGCTGTTGTGTAAGGTGCACCCTCAATGGGGTGGTGCACCCTTGAATGTGTGTAGAAGTCTTGAGTTCAGAGGTACAATGGGTGCCTATGTACCAGCTACACACCCAGTACAGATAAGTGTGGCCACATAGAAGGATATCTATGCCACAGTGGCAATACGGTAACCACAGGATTGGGTGCGACATACGTGTGTACTACAAACATGTACAATGTGACATGTATGTAGGGGACTACCACCTATGTGATAGTCAGTGGGTGAATGGTGTAATGCAAAGGTGATGTTCATGCACCTTGTGTCATGCAGCTTGAGGCCATGATATTCATATCAGGTATCTGTCACAGTGACACCTGTATGGCTGGAGTCAGTATCAACAGGTGGATCAATCATGGCACTTTGCATGCAGGGGTTTGAAAAGCAAGGCAGGGAAAGTCCCTCTGTGCTAGCATGTACCTCAGGGAAGCATATACTGAATATGAGGGGCCCAATGACTGAGGACTGTGGTATGCCAAATGTAACTGAAATTCATAGGTTCATAGGTTCATTCTAGGCTATCTGCCCTGTGGCAATTATAAGCCTAGCCCGATTCTGTATGGCTTACACCACCCCTTGATTTGATTATACTGTGCCCTTTTTAAGGTTTAGTTTACTGTGCCTCTGTCTAATAGTGACACGGGAGTAATCCCTGGGACAAACCTACAATTCCCCCATCCACTTATCGAGATTCTTCTTGAAGAGATTCAGTGAGGTGCTCTGCCTCACATGAACTGGAATTCTAGTCCAGAGCGAAGGAAGCCTCTGGGTTATGAACCTGTCCCTCCAGCAAGTTCTGTTTATTTCTGTGCTGAGGTTCAAGTCCCTCGAGCGTGTGGCTCTAAGGGATTTAGATTTACTGAGGTGGAGCATGTCCATTAATTCTGGATTTGACATAGCTTTGTATGTCAGGCATAGATCGCCTCGAAGTAGGAGGTATGCAACTGAGTAGAGCTGGAGTTTTTTTAACCGAGCAGCATATGGCATCTGTTTGAGACCCTTGATCCTCTTGGTGAGATACTTTGGGGTCTTTCTAATTGCTGCAGGTGTCGGGTAAGGTACATCCCAAAAGGGGCATTGTATTCTATGATGGGCCTGATGAGGGATGAATAAAGGGGCACGATTACCTCTCTTGATCTAGATGTGAAACCCTTCGTGATGAGGTGGGCTATGTAGAAGGTCTTTCTAACCACTTTGGCAATGTGGTTTTCAAAGGAGAGATTGCTATCAACTTGGGTTCCCAGGTCCCTAATAACTTTCTCTGTACTTAATGGGTTTCTGCCTATGTGGTAATTTGTGGGCACACTGTTTTTGCCAAAGGGTATGACTATACATTTTTTGGCATTTAGCTTTAAACCATTGCGCTGGCACCAGTTATGTGTCTCTGTGTGACCTTTTTGAAGGATGTTTGTGTCAGCTGGAGTGTTGATTATGGCGTCCAGTTTGCAGTTGTCTGCGAACTTGGTAAGCCATAGTCCTCCCACATTTGCCTGTACCTCGGAAAAGTATATACCGAACAAGAGTGATCCCAGGACAGAACCCTGTGGGATGCCACTTGTGACCGGTTTCGAGTCTGACATGGCTCCAGCAACTCTCACTCTGTGGGTTCTGTCTTTGACCCATCTTGTGACATAGGGGTTTATATTTAAGTTGGATAGCTTATCTATGATGCCCGAGTGGGGTATTGTGTCAAATGCCTTTGCAAGGTCCAGATAGGCTGTGTGGACTACCTTCCCTTCATCTATGGCTTTGGTGACTGTTTCAAAGAAGTCAACCAGGTTCAAAAGGCAGGATCTGCCCTTGACAAAGCCGAACTGGGTAGGATCTAGTGTCTGTAGGTCCCCAATGTCTTTGTTTATGAGCTCCATGATGATCCTCTCCATAGCCTTGCAGACTAAGCTAGTCAGGCTTATGGGCGATAGTTTCCAGGGTCCGTAGAGGCTCCACCTTTGTGGAGTGGGACCACTGTTGCTGTACGCCATTCTGTGGGCACATATCCTGTAGTGAGGCTGAGATTGTATAGCTGTTTTATTTGGGGGATTAGTTCCTCTTGTAGTTCATGTAGGATGCAACCTGGGACGCCATCTGGTCCCATGGAAGCAGTGTTTTTTGCTTTGTAGAGGGCAACCTTCACCGGAGCATCTGAGATGTTTGGGAGGCAGCCCTCTGCTGGGATAGATACTTGCTCTTTTGGGGGGGGGAGGTAAAGAAGTTTGCACTGAAACTGTCTGCCAGGATATTGGCGATGTCTGTGGGTTCAGTGTATTTTTTGTCATTTAGAATCAACTCAGAACAAGTCTGGGAGTTGCATCCCAGGTTTCTAACATAACTGAAAAAAGCCTTATGATTGTCTTTGGTGTCCTGTGCAATTTTTCTCTCGAAGCTGGCCTTGGAGGATTATATGTGGGATCGTAATTTTTTGCTAGTACTGATCAGAGATGCCTTCTCTATTAGGATTTTGCTCTATCATGTAGTAGCTTCCTCCTTCTGTTGTACAGTTTATTTATGGCAGGGGTCCACCAGACTGGATGCCTGCCTTTGGATGATTGGTCTTGGTTTTATCTGGGATAGCATTGATCCATGCATTCCTGGAGATGTCCGTAGAATGCATTTATATAGGATTCTGCAGTTTGGGCTGTAGTTTCCACTGGCCCTGGGGCCTTGAAGGATTCCACTTCGGTTTTGAGAAGTTCGCTTTTGAGAAGTTTTTCACTGTGGTTTTCTGGGCTGGGGGTGGGGTCAGGATGTGGACATCCAGTGAAATTAATGTATGTCTGATCTTACAAATGAGGGATATACTTCTGGTGTGGAGCATAGAGTCCCCATGTTGGTAATGATCAGGTCTAGTATGTTGTCCCCTTTTGTGGGAGTGCTATGTACTGTGTAATGTAATGTATGTCAGTAGGTACTATGGTATGCTACCCTCATTGTGTGTGTCCTGTCCATGAGCCACGTTACATAACATCCTGAGACATAGGGTATGATGTGCAGGTGGATGTGTATGTTGTCAATACCAGAATGGAGAACGGTGCTGAAAGGCTAAGAGAGGACAATGTAGGATGTGTGGACTCCCGTACCATCATCAACTACCCTGGTAACTGTATGAAAGGAGTCCACCAGGTCTAGGGGCCATGCTCTGGCCCTAACAAGTCCAACCTGGGTGGCATCAAAGGACCGGAGCCCAACAATGTCTCTGTGAATGATGTCCTTGATGGTGTGCCCCATAGCCATGCAGAACAGTCCAGTCAGGTGTGTAGGACTATAGTCCCACTCGTGCATTGTGGTGCCACCTGTGTGGAGTGTGATAAATGTTGCTGTGTGCCATTCAGGGGCCACAATGTCTGATACAAGGCTATTACTGAATATGGTGGCCTAGTGGGGAGACATGTCATTCAGAGGTTTGTGGACATCATGGCCTGGGACTTTGGAAGGTGACATGAGGCCAGTGCCCCAGGACATATAGAGTGCAGGTTAGTACTGTGTAGGTGCGACCGCAGGGACACCGCAATGTTCCTTCATGGATTGTGGCCCTGTAGTGAGTGAGAGGGTGTAATGTTAGCATTGAATCCATCCGCCAGCATGTTGCCAACATCACCTGGGTCTGTAATGTTCCTGAGTGACTGTTGTATTTGAGAGCAGATGTGGGTGTTGCAATCGACTACTGACATACCACCATAATGCCTTGTGGTACATCCCAGAATGTTTCGCAGTAATGTGTACGTAGCTCATCTTGGAGTATGTGATGAGGGATCCCGTGGCCCTACCGATGCTGACCAGTCAGCTACCCCACCCATGGGATTGTACACCACTGTGCAACAGCCTCCACCTGTTGTTGTACATTATGTCCATGGAACTTGACCACCAGAGTGGCGTCTGTTATCTGGTGTGTACCATCATGGCTTTGTGTGGAATAGCATGATCCATGCAGTCGTGTATGTGCTAATGAAGTGCACTGGGGTATGTTTCAGCATTTGTATGTGCATTGTCCATCTGCACGGGTGTCATGATGTTAACAACTGCTGTCATAAGACGTCTGTAGTAGGTGTTGTAGTACTCATGTACTGTGTATGCCATGAAGGGTGTGGTGCCGGGATGTGGCTAACAAGGTTGATTAGCATATGTTCGGAACCCACCAATGAGGGGATAACCCCAGGTGTGGAACACCAGTCACATGTTGGTAGTGGTCATGTCAAGGTTAATGTAGGTCTTGGAGGTGGTGTGTATGGGTTGATCCAGCCGAGTGGAGGCTATGACTCATGGACATGTCAGTACATGAGTGGCTATCCCAGTTAAGTGTGGGGTAGTGTCAGTCACTCATCAGTAGTAGCTGTCTGAGCCCTACTGTCCAGTACACCAACAAATGAGGTCCGGTAACCGTGAGGTATGTTGTTGAATCTACAGCTTGTTACAATGTGTATAGCAGTTCTGGACACAGTTAGTTGCACATGGAGCACCTCTGATGCATTGTGCTAAGTAACTAGCCAGGATGTGTGTACAATATAGTGGGATATGGGAACACCTCATCTGTGGGTGTGCCGGTCCAGGTATGTGCCTGAAAGGTATGGTCTGTCCATAACCTGTCATTGCAGGTGTGCTCTGCAGAGCCTAGAGGCAGGTCCCAGTCACTGCAGAGATATTGGAGTGTTGCATTATAAGGTGTGCCTTGCCTGTGTGCATCACAGAAGATGATGCAAGCAATGTGTCACATGACCCCATGTCTTGCTTGCCAGTTCCCGTTCTGCCGGTGACTGTTATTGGAAACTGTGCAAGACAGGCGGTATAGAAGCAGCAAGAGCCTTACATGTGATCTGTACTCCCAGGGCTGACAGGTGCAGGTCATCTGTGCCAAAGCATTGTGTTTGACCAGGTCAGTCAAAGTGGACAGATACCAGATGCCTGTGGAATGACCACAGAAGCATAGGCAACTGTTGAAGTGACACAGTCAGTCATTGTACAGTGGTATCGGGTCCGGATGAATGCATAATGCTCCCCAGGGCTAGGCCCACACCTTCAGGGCTACAAGACTGGTGAACTATTGCATGTCCCTGCACACACCGTCTGTGAAGTGGCATCTCAGGGCAGTCACACTAACATGGAGAATGACAGTCACATCATACCTGGTGAGGTGTGGCATGGGTGCATAGGTTATGTTGCAGAACCAGTTACCCGACAGCAAGATGTAAGCGACTATCACCTTGTGTAGCCTGCTGTGTGGAACTGCAGTGTGACCGCCTACAGAGTCACCTATGACTGGTGTGTTATGTATGTTATAACACCCTATTGGCTGTATGTGATGGGCACACATGCGTCTGTGGGCTATAAGTTGGTGATGTTGTGTTCCGTGATGGGGGCTGCCTCTGGTGCCTACACAGAGTATGGAGAGGTACTGCACAAGTCGTCCTCGTATGTGTGGCCTGTGGTGATCATGTGAGACTATGTGATGAGTGGGGTGTGTTGCGAATGTTACACATCCCCACATGACTGTCGGGTGCAGTCAGGGTTGGTGACAGCATTACCCCCAGCAGGGCTGCATAAGTGCATCCCCCAAAGGTTGTAGTGTCGTATGTTGGGAGGTGAACATTGAATGTGTACATGAGACAATTGCTCTATTGCCACATGTACGACATATCCATCATATAGACAGGCAATAGCACTGGTATGTGACAGTTGGACATGCCTGTATATACAACGATGTCTCACAGGATATGTGCATTACGTGTGTACAACAGCTGTTGTATCATAAGCAAGCTGGAAATTTTAGGACAGCCAGTGTACCTGTGGGAAATGGTATGGAATGGGTGCTATATTAATCAGTAGCTCATGGCATGCTCACAAGTTCTGAACAAGTGCCTAGCATGACCATACTATACAGATAGGGTGTTGGATAATATCAACCCACAAGTGGTGACGACAGTCATAATGCTGAGTATGGTGTGCATGTCCATGAGCCATTATCACTGTAGATGTTAGCAGTACAGATGTACAAGACAGTACGGATGTATGATTACAAATACCTTTGTATGTCACAGGAGTGTTCTACCAGTGGCCTGTTGACAGACTCACAACTACAAAAGGTGCCAGAGTGACATGTGCATATCACACCAGTGCCAGCTACAGTAGAACAGGGTTAATGTTATGTACTCCAACCTCATTGTAGCCCATACCACACAGACAAATGTTAGGCATCTGTGTATGTAAGGATGTGAATGGCCATGACCTATGAGGAATAGCTGTGTCAGTGTTGTGTACAACATACAGAATGGGCTGTGTGGGTGAGGTGTGTGACATATGTGCACATTCTGATGGATGATATCAGCATTGTCATCACTAGGTGAACATCCCTGTACCCATTAACTACTACCTAGGCTGTGGTCAACATTATGGACACTGTGTAAGGGATGGTGTTGTGCAGTACACCTCCCTGCCTTGATGACGTCTCCAGGCCCCTTTGGTAGTCATACGAGGTACCCATATCATGACAGGGTGCCATCCATGAGCACGGAGATCATTGGACAGGCATATACAGCACTGGGGTGACCAATATTGGATCTCATATCACCTTTAAGGGGTAATGGCCATTCATGGATGGGCGATACCAGCCTTCACAATCCTCACCTCCACTATGCAGCATGCTGTCTACCTTGCATAAAGACATTTGCTACACCATGATGATGGACATGCTACATGTCCATATCCTGATCTGTAAGACATACGTCATGGACAGCCACCATCCTAATACTAGGATCGCCACATGCTGGACAGATCCCTGTGCCATACATGAGACATACTCCCGCCAAACCATGCAACCCTGTCCATCACAGCTGCACATGTCATCCCAGTCATACATGGTGTGATGGCCACATGTTAGATGTAGTATCAACTGTCCGGATCAGTAATGTGGCACTGATGCACCTCGCGGTGACATAATGGCTGTCTGTTACAGCTAGAAAACCTTGCCCGTACATGCTATGGCTGATAACAATCCCTGTGAATGACGTCCGACTAGCCATTGTTCCATGCCTATCATATGTGCAACACAGGCGATCTGTGGCAGGATGTTGAACAGCTGTACAGTGCTCTGCAGATGTATATGGCAAAACACATGCATGTCCAGGTGTCCATGCGTATGTGTGCATTGTCACTGCTCAAGTCCATTAAGGTTGTGTCTGTGTTGATATGTGACATATACACAGCATCAAGGTCAACAGCATTACCATGGGCACATCCAGGCAAGTGAAAGATAGGTAAGAACGCCAGTGCAGGAGAATAGACATGCCCACATCAAGACAGCATTCACATGGAGTATGAACACTGTAATGAGGTGACACACATATATGGTGATGATATCCAATGCATAACGGGTGTTACATGTGTGTGACACAGACATGTCAGTTGTGTCAGTGTCATGATGATTTGCAAAGATAAATGTGCAGATGTACTAGATGTCATAGAAATGTATGTGCAGCAGTATCTCTGTACATCTCTGAAACTGTGACCTGTCACCATCATTATGTCTTACAGATAATGCCTTGTACACGCCTTCCAGTGTACAGCCACCAGGAGGATGATGTCCTCATCCCGTACCTCCATGAGAACTACGAGGTGTTGTTCAGCCATGTGCTACAGCATGCCCAGCAGCGGGACGACCTGTGGCAGGATCTACGCAGGAGGGTGAACGATGTGGGTGGCCATAACCACACCTACCAGCAGGTGCGCAGACATTGCATGGACTTGATACGACATGCAAAACAGCGTGCCACTGCAATTGCCAGGGAACAAGGTGGAACAGGTGGTGGACCACCAACCCAGACCCCACTCACACACACCGAGGAGCTACTGGCCAGTCTGGGGACACCCTCAGAACAGCATCCACACACACTAGCTGCCATCGTGGAGGTGGGTGTTTCCCAACCAATGAGCCTGGAGTTGCCTGGTAAGTCAGTACTGCACATATGGCTATTATATCCCATTTAGTCGCATGTGTCACTGTACATTATGTAAAGTAACAACATATGCAAGGTATGTGGACATACATGCTGCATACTACACTATGCTACCCTGTGTATGCACACGTGCATACTATATGCTATTATACAGGCAAATGTGTTAACATGCACAGTGCACCCTGTGGCTGTCATACAGTCATGGATAATGTTCATACTGCTGTGTCACCCCTATACAGGTACCTCTGGCATGCCGCACAGACATGAGTCCATTGCAGGTGAGACTGTCATCAGTATCAGGCATGTTAAAGCATAGATCTATTTGCCATGTGGCCAGTTAACAGTTGCACACTTGATGTTTGTTCCAGTCATGATATACAGGTCGCATCACCCATCATTCACACAGGCCACCCATGTGCAATATATACAAGTGAAGTGATACACCGACTTGAAACCACAGTAGTTGTCATTGCTACATGTGTGGTCAGCTGTGCATACAACGGTGGAGATGTTCTACAATGGAGGCATGTGTAATATGCATTGGAACAACATGTGTGGTACGCAAACAGTACCACACAGTGAGCTGTGATATGGGCAGCCCACAGGTGTCACCATTGTGTTATATGTCCCTGCATTGGGTGCACACATTGTGATGTGCCATCTGACATGTCCCAGATGCGTAGTGTTCTGGCTGCAATATTGTCACACTATCCCATGACCCATACCCCACATACCAAACATACAACCCGTTGTCTGCATAGCTCTGTGGATGGTGACATATCTGACATCTATAGGTGTATGTCATATGGGACAACACAGATATGTGAGATAGATGGCCAACACATGTGCACACATGGCCATGTGGGATGGCCAGAGACACCTAGCCACACAGTAGATGTGATGTGTATACACCCTGTTGCACATTGTCTACACATGGTCCAATTATAGCCTTAGTTGACTGATTATACAGTTGGTGTAGTACACTGGACATCCTAAAAGCCTGTGCACAGCTAGTGGAGGTGTCACTAAAGTCTACCATATAAGATCTGTTGAACATCACAACTGTATCATAGCATGACAGTAGTCACCTGTACAGCTTCCACAGACATTGACACCACATCAGGCCACAGATACTGTACATTTCCCTTGCTGCTGTAGGACATCACCATTAGCTGTGCACCTCATGTGTGTGGTACATCAATGTCATGTGGGAAATGGTGAATTGACATGTCCGCTATGTGTGGACATGGTTGCCAGGCAGCTAAGACCCTGTAGTTGTTGTGCAGGGGTGTCATCTGTAGGTCCTCCAGTGACCTGTCACTTAACACAGCATGGTTTTGTGTGTCTACACCTCAGCATCGTGGGTCACAATCCACAGTTATGTCATGGGTATGCATGCATTTATGGCTATGCAATGTGTACATATTATGCATTTTACAGCAATATAGATGCCTCATGATGCCATGCAATGGCACAGTGTCTGTACTTCACACTGTATAGCAATGTAAATGGCTCACACTACCCTTACATGCTCATGCCCATTTGCTAAACATGCATTCTAACTGTAGGGCATACAGACAACACCACAATGTGATGCCTATTATGATGCTGTACATGTGTCAGGACACCATTGTGTCAGACATGTATGCATGTTAATGCACACGTCAGCAGATTACATGTCAAGGTCACGCCAGCCATGTGTACCGTTATCCTGTTCTAGTCCACATGGTGTAACACGGGGATGCATGCATACTACCATGATTGTGTGAACTGCATGGCTACTGATATGACACCTGCTTGCTGTAGTGTGCATCCCAGGGAGTTATGCTTACTAACACTATTAATGTCTGAGCTGCATGCCCTCTGCTGTATCACAGGCATGCTGCATGCCATCTGTCAAATCACATGCATGGTGTGTCTGTGTGTGTGTGTCTGTGTGTGTCTGTGTATGTGTGTCTGTGTGTGTGTGTGTGTCTGTGTGTGTCTATGTGTCTATTGTAATTTAGAGTCTTTCTTTGCATTCACAGGTGATGTAGGTGCGTTACCCTCCTGCGGTCCATCTGATGTTAGTGTCCCCACAGATACTAGCAGTGATGAACATATGCATGAGGTACAGGCAGGGTTATCAGGGGCTGAATCTGTGCCAATGGTTGCCATCCCAGCTATGTCCCCCTCTTCCCCACACACAGGTCTGCTGCCAACACATACTGCATCACCAGTGGCCATAGAGGAAGGACAGTCAGCGTCTGTTAGTGTGGAACAGGAACATGTGGTGGCTATAGAAGGTGTGTCTACATACCATAGTGTCAGTGTAATGACTGCAGATGTGCCACACAGGCATGTGGTTGGTGCTGCTCGTAGGAAGACCTCTGGCAGACATGCACCTGCAGGACAGAGCGCAGCAGCTGGTATCACCAGACGCATGTTCCAGACTGTAATGGCGGCACAGGCACATGCTGAACGGCAGAACAGAGAAGGACAGAGGCTGCAGAGGGCTGCTATCCGTACCCTAAATGACAACATCCAGGCATTGGCAAATGCTAAACAGCAGATTGCTGATGTTCTGGACAGGCGATTAGGTGACATGGTCGGAATCCTTGACCGTGGCATGGCAATCTGCGAGCGTGAGCTGTCTGTGCTGGAACATCTGGTAGGAGTGAGGCATAGGCCACGTGGACGTAGGCCAGCTACACCACTTAGTGCAGGTCAGCGTGAGCGTGCCACCTCACATGCCCACTCCCATAGTGCTGGTAGGAGTAGCAGTGCAGCTGGTGCTGTGCTGTCCACACCAGGACACAGCAGGCCATGTGGCTGTGGCCGTGGATGTTCCCAGCGGGGACACGGTTCCAGTGGACATGTGTCAATGGACAGTAGCCGAGCTGTACCTCCACCTGGTAGTGCCCGTGCAACCCCTGGCAGGCACAGGTCACGTGGCCGTGGCCGGACACAGTGAGCTGTACAACCTGGTCTGTACAATCTGGAGCTGTCAATAATACCCCGTGTAGGCCTCACAAAAGGCATAACTGTGCGCACACATACACGCACACAGCAAAGACATCTGTAGGGCACCACAACACCCACATGCATACTGAACAGACATGTCCAATCATATCACTGGCCCTTACCCACACACAAGATGTCATCCATTGGTGCAGCCTATGTCCCTGGCAAACATTATCACCCTGTGCATATGATGAAGCCTGTGCTGCATCCCTGTCATCCACACCATTGGTGCAGGGACATGCTAAAATGGTCTGATGCACAGGGTGAACAGAATAGTGAGAAGTGTATATTACATTAGTTGTGTAAGAATAGTGAGAGAAGTGTATATTACATTAGTTGTGTACTGTTGACACGCACCAGACATACCATGTAGTACAGGTTTAGCATGCATTGTTATATGTTCACAGTATGTGTCTTGGTAACAACAGTAACAGCATGTTGGTTATGATGCCCTGGTTCCCTCCTTATGGCCTACTTGCATGTGCCTACAGGTAGCACTGTTTGCAGTCTCCCATGTGTAACTGTGGAGAACTCACAGGCACATATGGCAATATCAGCATGCTATACGTAGCCTGAGCCTGACTATTGGAAAGTCTAACATAACACAGATGTCCACACATATACTGATCCAGAAGCATGTGGGCAGTTTAATAAGCTACAGTGGCTAGAGACGTGACATCCATACCAGGTCACATCACAGGTATGTTGACATGGTGCAGGGGTTGTACACAGCGGTCTGGCCAATGATAATGTTAGAGGCCACTTGATAGCATGAGGCCTCACTGTGTAGCAGTAATACCCTGTCACATTACAGGAACATGCTCACACTCACGGGGTCAATAACACTATAAAGCACATCCCATAGTGTTGAGGTGAGGACCCATGCCTATGTGGTCATCACCGTCACAGTACTGTAAACCCACACAACGCAACACAGACAAAGAACATGTACAGTTAGCCAGTGCGGCTGAGACCGATGGCATCAACAGGGTAGTGGACTGCATCACCATGAGGGGTTAGGGATCCTGTGTGTTCTGTATGGTAGCATACACCCTCACTTCATGCACCAGACAGCCATACATACCTACATACACACACTGTGGAGACCACACATGTCATACACATATGGATAGCTGATGTGTGTGATACACACCTGCCTACGTCATGCTTTCCACACTGCAGTATGTACAGATCTCTACAACAGTGTACAAGGGTGTGTAACAATTGGGATGTATTCCCCACCATATGTGGCATATATGGTCACACAAGAAATCACACATGGCAGTACTGTGAATGATACACCTGCTATATGATACGTCTGACAGACATGCAGCAGTATTGGCTGCATTATGTGTATCAACGCTACCTTCGGCAATTGTGCTGCTATATGCACATGGGAGGATGTAAGTGTTACAGGTGTCAAGTGACGTACTGTCGGTAACACCTGACCACTTGTGTAGGTTCTATGTCTCCACCGTCAAGTAATGGTAACATAGCGTACTGTTTGCACATGTAATGGTAGGATGGCGTGTGACACACCTGTGAGCCGTCCCCAGCAAACATCCATCTACACAGGTGGATCACCTCTTTATGTACACACATCCATCCATACATGCTGTACATCCTACAGTACTGTCAGCATGTCACCATATGCAGGTGTCAATGATGGGGCTGCATTGCAACTGCATGTTGTAGTTAGGCACATATGAGTTACTTACATCAGCTACCGCACATGCATGGTAGCTGCATGCACACTACAGATTGTACATGTGTGTTGGTCCTACATGCCTGTCATGTAGCCAAGTTTGTATGCATTGCAATTGATGGACATGTGTGTTGACATACATAACACATGGACTGTTGTATGATATGATGGGTGTCATGGGTAACTAGTACAGAGGGAATGTGTCCTCGATCAACATTGCTGCCTCATGTACTGTTAGCATTCAACAGCCATGGACCCACCTTCCATTTGCGTGCGTATGATTGCTGTAGCCACTTGTCTGCATGGAGGACAGCAAAAGCTATGATATGTACATATGTGTTGTGTGTGTGGTCCATGCACATATCCACTGCAGTTACATGTATGACATAGCCAAACATGTGTGTTCGTTGGTGTACAGCGACAGTCATCTGTCACAGCTGTGTAAGACCCAGGGCCCCTGGTATGTGTAGAGCTGACCTGGTTATGTACAGTGGTATCATTGCAATGCATAACACATGATGGAATCCTGTCGGTACATGTGTAGTCTGCACAGTTGCTGTAGACCTATGTATAGTCCACTGGTCATGAGTCACACGGTGTTGTGTTAATGTATGGCTATGTATTGCTGGTCCAATGTAGTCTGCACAGTTGCTGTAGACCTATGTATAGTCCACTGGTCATGAGTCACACGGTGTTGTGTTAATGTATGGCTATGTATTGCTGGTCCAATGACATGGTGATGTTGGAGGGCTACATTGTAGATTGTGGTGTGTACCTCTGTGATATGCACCTGAGACATCTGTGATAGCTCCTGAGTGTGTACTGGTCAATACATGTGAGTGGCCTTCATGTACGTGGGTACAGTAATACCATACTGTGCCCTTCTGTGTTTATAATCTGTGTGCATGCAAGACCGCCCTTTGCAACTGTTAAGTGTGTGAGCATGCCCAGTACGCCGTTGTTTAGATGGACACACAGTACATTCCAAACAGCGCACTTCCGTGTTTAGAATCCGTGTGCATGCATGCAAGACGGCCCTTTGCAACTGCTAAGTGTGTGAGCATGCCCAGTACGCCATTGTGTAGATGGACACACAGTACATGCCAAACTGTGCCCTTCCATGTATAGAATCCGTGTGCATGCAAGATGGCCCTTTGCAACTTATAAGTGTGTGGGCATGCCCAGCACATCATTGTGTAGATGGACACACAGTACATTCCAAACAGACGTGTGATACTAAGCATGTGGGCATGGCCATTGACATCCTGTATAGTGATGGTGGTCATCCAGAAAACAGATGTCCATTTTCAATGTCACGATAGATGCCTACATTGAACACACTGG